>NW_018745252.1:0-22813 GCF_001683475.1 Chenopodium quinoa
TAAATGATGCGCACCATACACAAACACTACATGTCTTTTTCATTTCCAACTGATATTTTACAAGCTACAAAGTTTGGAGAAATATATATCGGGTCTACCAACACCGGAGCTAACCAAAATACTACAAACCCACCACTTAAACCTATAGCATCTAAACCACAACTACCCAAAATAGGAATAGATGTTATCCTTTATAAAACCTTATTTACAGGGAGCATAGTTTCCATCAAAAAACCAACATCCAACCCATAAGTGGGACAAGGACATAATGTATGGAACCTTAGGGGAGTCCGCTTGCCCAATGCCCCTACAATTCCATGCTCCAATTCTCATTCCTGTCTTTAAGGCTCTGGAGGGGGAGCCACCTAACCTACATCAGACAAGCTGCTAGAAGAGACCGAACCATCTAGACCCTTACGCTTCTTGAACGGAAGAACACAAGGCAAACAACCAGATGAGCAAAACACTACCCACCTCCGATTCCAGGATAGGCGAGGCCGACGGAGCTACAGCAGAAGCTTCACGCTTAGCCAGTCACACCTTAGTAACCTGTCGCACCCATTTAATTACCATTTTTCCCTTCTTCTTAATAGGAGAGAAAGATCAGAGATGAAGTTTACCAGGAGAACGCGGAGCCATATCCTCAAGATGAGCAGTTGGAGCATTCGGAGCAGTCGGAGTCGCTGAAGAAGATTCAGTAGGTGAAGCTGGAGAAGGCGGAGATTCAGAAACCGTCGGGGAATAATCCGTTGGAATGGCGAAGGAGGTGACGGCCCATGAGTTTGAAGATTCAAAGAGAGTGAGAACTGCTGTGAAGACGAATCGGCCTGTAACCGGAGCTTAATGGAAGGGTCGCCGAAAAAGATCAAGAAAGAAAGGGATATTGTTGAGCAGATTCCTCTCCCATCCAATTTCTAGGTCCGACTTCGAAAGGGACCTCAAAAAAAAGGGCCTGGATGGACCAAGGGGAGGAGGAGAAAACCCATGTCCAAACAGATCCAGGTCCGGAACCGTTTGGTCCATTGGAGAAGCCCGGGTAAAACAATCCATATCATTTAAGTAACCCATATCAGGTCAGATCTGGCCCACAGGAGAAGTAACATGGTAGCTTGGGCTATGTTGTTAAATTAGAATTGGGTCGGCTCACTGCATAAGAGGAGAAGCGCATAAAAGGATCAGGTGATGGATTAGTATTTGGCATAAACTCAGAAGAGATTATTCTTGAATTCAGATCCCACGTGAGAGCTTGATGGCCCATTTCCGTGTCACAACCCAATCATAAAGTGGATAAGAACCGGAGACAACCTGGCGATAAGGGTCCCTGTTTATCACAGAAGTTCCCAAAAATCTTTGCAAAGCTCCACCGTCATTTGAAGAATGTTGTTGACTCCATCCATTGACACATGTATCCTTATTTTGCCAGCCCCTCATGTATTGCCAACCTGAATTAGAAGGAGTTGCATGTCTTACACATAGAGCTCTTCGAGCCTCATGATTAACTATCGCAAATTGTCCCTTAATCGCACGATTAGGCCCCAAATCCATGCTTAAGACTTCATTATTATCAGCTGATCGGAAAGCAGTTGGAGATGGGGGCGGAAAAAGTCCTGGAATACTTGCCACTGATCGTTTATTGCCCGAACCACATGTGGACTCAGATGAAGAGTCTAACAAAACCCCTTGAAACGTTGTTCCATCATCATCATCATCATAATCCGAGGGGTGCGAATCCGCATCGTATTCTAACGGATCATCATCATCATGAGCTCCAAACCAAAGCTCCGTAGTCTAAGCGCTTGGGGAAGGAAAAATTCCTTGCAAAGAGTCTGAATATAATTCTAGGTCCGTGGGTCCGAAGAGCACATAACCACCATTCTCATGGATATGACGATAATGACGTTCCAAAGGACCACTAATTTTAGCATGATCTTTTTCACACAAGGTAGAACTATGTCCGACTAAACCACACTTTCTACAAAATCTAAAGATCCCTTCATATTTAAATTTCACCCACGTGACATGATTGTCAAATGTGGAAAAATAACAACCAGCAATCAAAGGTAACGACAAACAAACTAATATTTTAACTCTAGGGCAAAGTATAGGAAACTGACCATTAGATTCATCAAAGTTCGTTACATCACCCACATGAGCTAATACAACCGCCGCAACTTAAGGAGTAGAATATCGTAAAGGTAGACCACCACGCCCACCCACAACTCAGCAAGATGAAGATTAAGATTCATTGGTACTGCATGTTCCCGAAGGCGCTGTAACACGACCAAACTTCCTTTAAAATGGACCCACCCTCTCTCATCTAATTCATCGCCATCCTCAGAAGTTTCACAACTAAATATTAGATCTTTACCATAGTTGAAAACCGTCACTGGGGCACAAAGATGCCAAAATTGGGCTAGTAGCCGCTGATAAAGAGATAAAGAAAAGTCCCTATCATCCCACACACGTCCAATAACACAACTTTCCCAATTAATAGGTGCTTCATCTTCTAGGACTGGGAGAGGTTGAAAGTTTTTCCCCATATAGTGAGGGTATACAAAGGTATTAGGATGAAGATAATGAGACATCTTGAAGGTAACTAGAGAAACCGAGAGAGACAGAGGAATTTTTAAATTTTAACTTTAAACTTTGAAAAGGAAAGAGTACTAGAGTGAGAAAGTAGAGAGAAGTTGGGCAATTTAGTGCTCTATTTATTGTTATGTCACAATCCACCCCTCCCATCATCAATGATTAGGGTATTTATAGGGGTAGGAATTTGTGCCCCTTAGAATAAGTGACCTAGAGATATGTGCTCTGATTCGCTGCGCAATTAGTGTAGGGCACGTGTCCCTCTAGGGCCCCGTTTTGCGGCTTTCAAGGGTAGTTGGGCCTTATGATGTAAGGAGGCCTTTACTCTCTTTATTTTTTAGGTGCTCTCATGCTCTTCATACGTGTCATAATCTTCCTATAGTGACACGTGTCACCTCTTTATTGGGCCACGTGTCACCATAGGATTGGACCACGTATTTGGGGTAATTTTTACCCTAAACAGTGTACATTCTTTAATTTGAACACAAATTTTTATATATGGTTGGCCACACCATGTGGCCGGTGTTACTCAAGTGACTCGGTTAGGGGTTACTCGAGTTACTCGGTCAGAAGTTACTTGAGGGGTTCGATCAGGGGTTACTCAGTCAGAAGTTACTTGAGGGGTTCGATTAGGGGTTACTCAATCAAGGGTTACTTGAAGGGATGGTCAGGGGTTACTCGTTTAGGGGGTTACTCGAGGGGTTACTCGGTCATGGGTTACCTGAGGGGTTACTCGATCAGGGGTTACTCGTGGGAATATTCAATTAGAGGTTACTTGAGGGGTTACTCGGTTAGGACTAACTCGAGTCACCCCTGACCGAGTAACCCCAGCCACACGTTGAAGCCAGTCACATAGAAAAATCCCCCAAACATTCCTTTTTATAGTGTGTTATTACTATTGTGATATTTCTATTTTAGGATAGTGTTACAACAATGAATTAAGGATGATAACATTTTCATTTATAAAGTGATAAACTTAAATCTATTAGACTTTCAATTGATACTTTAAGAAAGAGGATACACTAATTAAATAACATTAAATAAAAATGTTATGACTTAGAAATGTTTAGGTCATTAATTACCTGGAGTACAAATATATAAATATGGAAGCGTGTTATATAATGTAAGTAAGCTACATAATTTTCTTTTCATTTTTAAAACAAATATTCAACCACCTTATATAAAGTAAGGAAATTACATAAATTTTATTATATTAGGTCATGTCTATTGTCTAGTATTAATTTGTTTCTCCTATTTAGTTAGAATAGTGACATTATTATTTATTGGGATTTTTTTGAAAATAACACCACAAAAAAATCCAAAAATTGGATTTCACCACCTTCTAACTGAATTTTGGATGAAATTCGTTAGTGGGACCCAAGATAGACACGTGGCAATAAGACATTGGTTTAAAAAATAAAGGTAAAAAAAAAAAAAAAAAAAAAGAAAAACACTCTATAACCCTAACCCAGCCACTAGCCCACCACCGGCGGCCGCGACTCCACAGTCGGAGACTCATACTGACGCCGACAACCCTTCCTTCACCGGCAAAATCACCGCCCATCATCCCCACCCACCACGGCCCCCCTCCCCCTGCGCAAATCCCACCAATCAGTTCGTGCAAACCCTTACCACGAACCACCGAAAACCACCCATGTCGTCGCCTCACCGCAAAATCGACCTAGCTAGGGCTTCGAAAGTGGTTTTCGACTGGTTTGAAGGTGAAGCGGAAGTACAGGGGTGGTTTTTCGAGGAGGAATCGAAGTGGCTGGGAGGTTTTGGCTGGGTAGGGTTAGGTTTCGGCTGACGGTGGTTCGGCGACGATGTGGGTTGGGGTTTCGGCTAGTTTAGGTTGGGGTTTCGATGGTGTGGTGACAGTATCGGAGGTTTTGGGGCGGGGTATGGTGACGACGGTGGTTCAGCGACGGTCTCGGAGCTTCGGGGGTTAGGTTTGGGTGACGGTGGTGGGAACCCATCGGCGGTGGTGGCTGGTTTAGCATTTTAGGATTTTTCTTTTTTTAAAAAAAAATAATAAATTTTTTTAATCCAATAAATGAGTGACATGTGTCAAAAGTGAGCCCCACTAACGGATTCTTGGATGTAGTAGCAGTAGTAGCAGCAGCAGTAGTAGTAGCAGCAGTAGTAGCAGCAGCAGCAGTAGCAGCAGCAGTAGCAGCAGCAGTAGGAGTAGCAGTAGCAGTAGGAGTAGCAGTAGCAGTAGCAGTAGCAGTAGAAGTAGCAGTAGCAGAGCAGCAGCAGCAGCAGCAGCAGCAGCAGCAGTAGCAGCAGCAGTAGCAGTAGCAGTAGCAGTAGCAGTAGCAGTAGCAGTAGCAGTAGCAGTAGCAGTAGTAGTAGCAGTAGCAGTAGTAGTAGTAGTAGTAGTAGTAGTAGTAGCAGCAGCAGCAGCCGCAGTAGCCGCAGCCGCAACCGCAGCAGCAGCAGCAGCAACAGCAGCAGTAGCAGTAGTAGCAGCAGCAGCAGCAGTAGCAGCAGCCAGCAGCCGCCGCAGCAGCAGCAGCCAGCAGCCGCCGCAGCCGCAGCAGCAGCAGCAGTAGTAGTAGCAGCAAGCAGCAGCAGCAGCAGTAGCAGCAGCAGTAGTAGTAGCAGCAGTAGCAGCAGCAGCAGCAGTAGCAGCAGCAGCAGCAGTAGTAGCAGCAGTAGCCGCTTTCGATGAGCCGCAAAAGCCACAACCCGTCCTAGAATTAAACATCATCATCATCATCATCATCATCATCATCATCATTATTATATCATCATCATCATCATCATTTTTATCGACTCAATTATATCACAATATAAAATTCATCATGATTTAAACATTCAATTTTTATTCATTCTCAAAAATATGAAACATAATTTAAAATAGGATAAATTCTGTTAATTACAATATTAAACTAATTATAGGATAATAACTAACATATTTTTTTTTTGAATGGAAAACAACTAATATATAAAACAGGGATAATTTTGGTTATTATAAAATAAATTATAAGATTATAACTAATATTTAATAATAGGATAAATTTTGGTAATTATAATAATTGATATACCTTTCGTCAATAAACCATTATGATATATGTTTGAAAGTGTTAAATATATTGTATGCTAAACATATATTGTATATATCTTTGTAAATGTGAATTAGTTAGGTGTATTATTTTCCTTCCTAGTTTATAGCCTATGACTTGAATAATTGTAAATTAGTTGACTGTAGATATTCTTTCCTAGTTTATACCTTTCACCCCTTGTTGTAGATTTGTAGCCATCAATGCTATGGTTTAGTATATAATTATGAGGTCACGCCCAACGTATACATAGGTAAATGCCTTAAATATAAACAGAGCATATAATTCTTATATGCAATGACCAAAAGTAGTTTAGGTCACTACCTAATCCACGAACAAGTTTGCGAAAAATTAATTAATTTGTGCCGATCAAACTGATGGGACTCGAAAAAAAAAAAATAGTCGTCTTCTCAATTTATACAATTGGAAGAACGCCAATCATTCAACCTAAATCACTATGTCGCCGACCACTATGATATTGCAAAACACCTATCAATATAATTCTTCTTTAACAAATACTTAAAAATGAGATTGTTGTTGAGATTTTTTAATGAACAGAACCTAAAAAACAAAACTAAAAAAAGCGAAACTCTACAAAACAATTCATTTATGAGTTTTAATGAGGATTTTAGGCCGGATTTGAGTATACTTTCACAAATAACAATGATTTTGGGAATAGGTTGTTAATCTATGACATGAATGAAGAACATTGTTGAACATGAATGAAGAACATTATTGAAAAATGATGAATTTTTTATTTTCTAAATTTTAATTTTAATTTAATTTTTCGAAAATGATCTTAAAAAGATAAAAATTAAATTTAAAAAACTATAATTACGTATTGTTAAAAAAAATTACATGTATAATACATTTAGGCTTTTAAATAAATAAAAATAATTGACCATTTATAATCTGACACATCATCATCTTATGATGTAAAAAAATCCCAATATTATACGACTCCATTCGCATGCAAGTTTATTTTATAATACGGAGTAAGAAATGGAGTACATAATTACACTGTCCTTTTCAATTTTCACATCCATAAATCACTCGGATATAATTCCAACTTCCACGTAACAACACTAACAACAATTAATACAAATCATATATTTATATAGGAAATTTTGTGAAAAACTGCCTATTATAATCTAGAATTTACGAGAAACTACCTATTAAAAAGAATGTTGTAATTGACTACCTAATTTTTTTAAAATGTTGTAATTTACTACCTTTATGCCGGATTATGAATGAGTTTGACCAAAATTCTCCGGCATTGACTTGGTCACGTGACACTTGGTGAAAGAAAAGGGTCATTAAGTGTCACGTGATGGTCACGTGACCAAGTCAACATCGGAGAACTTTGGTCAAACTCATTCATAATCCGGCGTAAGGTAGTAAATTACAACATTTTTCGAAAATTAGGTAGTCAATTACAACATTTTTTTAATAGGTAGTTTCTCGCAAATTCTGAACTATAATAGGTAGTTTTTCACAAAATTTCCATTTATATATAGTACGTACAAGTGTAATTAAAACCAGAATTATGAAATAAACTGATGATATTAACAATAATCTAATTGATAACGCGACAGTTCTTTCTAATCTCTCCTTTAGTACCAGTAAGAAGCTTAATGTTCCCCATCTTGATCATCGCTGCAACAAAATCTTGAAAGAAAACAGCTTGATTAGTACTATACTTCTTCACCAAGGAATCTTGAGAACCACCATTGTAAAGCTCTTGATCCGAATGTAATAGACCGCGTTTTTGAACAAGGTTTTGAAAATAATCGTTGTCGAATTTGTTTGGTGTTTGACGATCAAGAGGGGCTAAGTTGAAGTCTCCATTCCCAGCTTGTTTAGGGCAGTTGGCTTGGCGAGTGGCTGCAAAGGTGGGATCTATGTCGGTGTCGTTGTAAATGTGGGGTCGGAAGTTGATGCAACGAGCGAGGCCGATGGTGTGGCCGCCGGAGAGGGCGGTCATTTCGTTGATGTTTAAGTTTTGTCTTGCAAAGAGGGAAGTGAGGTTAGCAAGGCTTGAACGTGGGGGTGGAAGGTTTTGGTTTGCCAAGCTTAGGCTTGCTGTTCTTGCATCTCTTCTACCTAGTGGTACTTTCCATGTGGGCCCTCCTAACTACAAATGTGAGAACATATAGTTAGGTACATCAAGTGGTAGGATCTTAAAATAATAAATTTTGATAAGAACAAATTGAGGTGTTTAAATTGAATAACTAGTTTTGGTGGGATAAATAGACAATGTACGTCTTGAGTTATTGTATTCAACTTCATTTTTCATTTTCAATTGTCATTAATATGGTTCTGAAATAATACAATGCAATGTACTTCAACTTAGATAAGCAAATGGGATTATTATCAAACTTGTGGTTGCAATGGGTTCATATTGTATACCAACCATGCATGTTTATAAGGGATGACATAAACGTTAACACTTAGATGAATTAAAGATGATGGAATGAGCGACGTGACAAGATTAATGCAATTTGAAACGCTTTTTAATACGGATTATTTCCTTTGTTTCTTTATAATTGCAACACTTTCCTATAATGAAAATATTATAATAGTTGCAACACACATAAATGGAAGATTTTTATGGTGAAAATTGTACTATTATCTTTATTTAAAGCTCATGGCCACTTGATTATACCTCTAACAACCTCTTAACCCCTTTTTAAGTGTATTATATCATGTGAGATCTATTTGTCTTAAATACCATATCAATAAAGTGTATGTTGCAACTATAAAGAAACGGAGAAAGTATATATATTATTATATACCAGACTGTATATATTATTATAGATTATAGATTTATTCACATTTTTGTTACAGATGCTAGCTAAAACATTGCATGTATTTTTCAATTTTCCTATGCTTGGAAAATAGGGAGGAAGTAAGCAATATGGCTTATTTTGTAATGTTTTTCTTTTTGTTCTTAAACAATGAATGAAGCTCAAGTGATAGGGAGTAGTAATACAAACTAATTAATCTTTAGATTTATGTGCACAATGAAATCTATAATCCAAAGTATTTTTATGAGTTTTATGTGCTTACCAATCTAACTCCGTCTCGTGATGCAAGAGCTAGAATGTCTGCACACGATACAGTTTGGGGGCAAGCAGCTTCAAGATTACACTTGATTGCATCAATCACTTCAAAACCCCTTATTGAGTTGTTTGCATTTGCTTTAGCAGTTTTCTCCCCTGTAAATGTTGGTGTATCATCTAGGAGTACAGATGCATCACAACCCTAATGTTACCGGAAATGAATGAAAAAAACATGAATGAGTTAGTCTAATAGATGAACAATATAGTGTATATATTGATTCCAGTCTATTTTAATTGATCCTTTAGCGTAAATATAAAACGGCCATATATACTTTCTTTGTTCACAATTACTACTCAGCGTACATTTCTTTTATAATTTCTAATAACTAAATTAATCACATGATTTATTTGGATGAACCTTTATATTCATTATGAGATAAAATTAGGTCAAAGACTTTTATGTATGTACTTCTATTAATCTATTATTATTTAGGGGTGTGACAAAAAAGATGTGATTTTTCCTAAAAAGTATGGATCATTTTAATTAACCATTGTGCCAATATTAAAAATAAATTAGATCATTTATTAATATATATATATATATATATATATATATATATATATATATTTTTATATATTATATATATATATATATATGCTTCTATCAAAGTTGTATATTATCCATTGGTTAGGGTTGTCTCTCATGATATTAATGAATGCGATCAAACCTCACTATGCAACCGGGGTCTAACCCTAGGTAAAGCATTTTTTTTTTCCTTGACAATAGATCATGTAACGTTAGTATTATATACGAAGTATATATATTTTTTAATTCTTCATTTTCTCACTCAGTTTTTTTTTATGTAGATAACATCCATCATTTTCTCTAAACCTTCTATATAATTGTCTAGGGACCCATAATTGTCCAAACTAATCATCATCCTCCCAACCATTTTCTTTCTAGAAAAATGCAACAATATTACAATCAATAATGACATTACAAGGAAATAACGAAATTCTCCCATCTTTGCATAATAATTTTTCATACGTCGTAGTATATTGTTTAATAATGTACATAGAACATGGTATTGCAATAAAAAAAATAAAAAAAATAAATAAAAAAAAAAACTTAAATAAATAATAAGGTTATAGATTCGAAAATACTTACGTTGACAAAGCAATCATGGAAGAACAAGCGAAGAATAGATGCACCCATACGTGGTTCCTTACTAACGGCTTGCTTCATAGTATTGTACACAATTTGTTCAACATTAGGGCAACTAGAGGCATAAAAGTCTGGCTGCATAAGCCAAGCATTAGAAGCACCCATAAAAAGTGATGTTAGAGAAAAGATTACCAAAAAACATATCAATTTGGAAGCCATAATTAACTTGCTTCTAGCTTGCTAATTATGGCAAAGCGAAAGTAGAGTTGATGAATATATTATATGCTTTGAGTTTCATATATATATATACACACTAGACTTACTAGTAACCAATATTGGAGTATAAAATGGAAGACACCGCATGTAAGGGAGTAATTAGGATTAGTTGCAAATTAAATGGGGGTAGACATTTCAAATCTAGCCCCAGAACACGTACACCCTGCCAGTCCATTTCAGAATATCATTTCTATAATTATTACTCTTTCATTCCCTTCTTCAAACTTAAACAAAAATATTCACTTCATACTCTTGGGTACGATGTATGTATAGTAAATGATTGAGTAATAATCACTCTTGCTCATAGATCGTATGTATTTTCTTCAAGCCAATCTTACCCAAAGGAATCGATAGAGTAATAAAATCAATCATGGAGATTGGGGATTTAACCATCAGATTATGTTTTTGGCTGAGTTGTTCCTTTTATATGGAATCAAGAATCTGATCCTAGGTATAAGGAGCCCTGTGTTCATTGCATCAACATTTCAAGTCCAAATGATCTTATGTGACGGAGCATGATAGAGTATAAAATCACCAATCATGAGATCTCTAATCATCAGCTTATTACATACCCAAAGATAAAAAAAAAAAAAAAAAAAAAAAAAAAAAACCCAAAAATTGATTGAAAATCCCTTTAGGAACCCAATTAACCCAGCCTAAGCCTTTTAGGACAAACCAACTTAGTTGGACCTTAGGATTAGTTAGCCTAATTAAAGACTCAGGGTCTGTTCATTTCAACTTAATTTCAATTCAGTTCAGTTAAGTTCAGATCCAATCAATTCGGTTCGGTTCAGTTTATTTTAGTTCAGCTCCTAATTTCCTTCTCTCATAAAATATTCATTTCAACTCTATTCAGTTTTGTTCAGTTCAATTCAGTTCAGCTCACTTGAGTAAATGTGAACATAACATGCTCTTAAATTGCCTAAGCAAAACCCTTGCTAATAGAGTAATTAAATTAATCCATATTATAAAGTCATTGCACACCCATCTGGATTTGCAATCTTACGTCCTTAGAGGTGTCAAAAATCAAAAACTTATGCGACAAACCTGATCCGATCTGACACGAAAAAGTGCTTTGGAGCCTGCAACTTGTGAGTAGTTTGATTTGCAATAGGTTGCAATGCGTTTCATTTGTTTTAATATTACTCCCTCTGTATTATTATAAATTTTGACGGTTCTAGTCATATCACCAAATCAAAAGTAATTCTTAAGTCCTCTACCTAAAATAGATAGGGAAGTAGGGTCGAATCCACGTGAAAGCAATGTATTTCTACTCCTAAAGAATTGATATGGTCTAAATTATCAAGTAACAAATATAATTTTATGAGAATTAAACTAAGGGAAATAAATAAACTAACGTGAATAAGAATAATAGGAATAACAATAAATCAAAGCCTAGGGTATAGGTTCACCAATAATACTCAGGGGTATGTAAAGCATAAAAATCAATGCATCAATTAATAAGATCATAAAAGACTTTGCTACGTATTACAATCACAGAGTAAATCTAGCGGTATTAAATCGCATCTCTCAAATCTTGACTTAACCATTTATAAATTAATCTGCCTATTGAAACTAAGCCTAAACATCAATTCTCATTTGCCGAATCTCAAATCAATATTGCATAACTTAAACAGTGAAACCATGCCTAATCTAATTGAATAGCATTAAATCAATCAATAGGAAATTAACTAAAGCATTAACAATCATCAATAATAAATCACCCCCTAACCGTAGAAATAAACTACTCACACATATTGAAATCTAACCTAAGAAAACAATTAAACAAGACATAACTAATCAAAGTATTTAAATTACGAGAAATAAAAAGAAGAAAATCGTTACCAAAATAAATGGAATTAATAAATTGCATAAACCAAAGAGTGTTGAGAGAACAAAATACTAATGTAAGCTTAAAACTAAAATTTGGAATTTTTAACTAATGGAAGATGTAATAGTTTCGCTTGACAAAAGCGTATTTATATTAAAGCTAAGAAACCTAAACTAAGACTATGATTAGTCATCTCTAAACGCCCTCAAAAACACGCGCCCGGTAGGAAGCATGACTGGTCGACCAGGCCGATAAGCCTCATGGTGCTCCTTCAATCTCTTTCGCCCGGTAGGACACGCCTTCAGAAGAGATGTTGCTGCTCTTTCTCTTCCTCGCGCGGTCGGGCGCGCCTCAAGGCGAGAACACTTGTCGATCGGGCAAGTCCATCAGGTAACATTGGATTCCTCGTTTGGGATCCTTTACTCGGCCCAATCCAAATATTTTCTTCTATGAAGCAAGTCCAATGCCTCAGCTTCTTCTTCTTCGCAAGCCCTTAATTACAGTTCTTAATTACTCTGACACGATCTTGGGCTATGCAATATGGTCATATCAATGCGATCCAAATTCAATGCTCATAGTGGCTCAACTAACTCCGGGGAAATACTCCAAATCTGCAATTTCCTACAAAGCAATACCAAAATCTACGAAAACACTAGAAAATGCATATTGGTAATAAAAATAGATCCGTAGAGCCAAAAATACTCCTAAATATGACCAAGGGACGAGATAAATCACTATATAAAATGGACATATATCCCAAGCCAGATCTTTGCTTGACTGGCACACATATCAATGCACAATTTTGACCATTAATATTTAATTTGTAATTACTACCTCTATTAAATATTAGTTGCAACTATATATCTCAAATATTACCCCAAATTTGCAACTAATACTTAACGGATGTAGTATATTTTCATTAGATTGTATAAAAGGTTAGGGCCTGTTCTCATTGACTGAACTCAGCTGAACTGAACTGAACTGAACTGAACTGAATATTTTATAAGAGAAGGAAATTAGGAGCTGAGCTGAACTGAGCTGAAATGAACTGAACTGAACTGAATTGAGCTAAACTGAACTGAGCTGAACTGAACTGAATTGAACTGAATTTCAACGTAAGAGAAAAGGCCCTTAATACAATGAAAATATACTTAAATACACTAATCCAAAAATATTTTACATGGCCATATATGTTTAGTATACATATAATGGTAAAAAATTATCGTCAAAATAAACATATAAATAGTGAAAAAGTCAAAGTATTACGATTATGACAAAATAAAGGGAAAACCTTTGTCAAATAAAAAAAAAGAACATTTATAAACAAATAATATATATATTGATTAATAAAAAGAGTGGGGGACATAAGTAATTCACAAAATTTTATATGTGGCACCGTATGGCCTACCATCATGTGGTTACTTCATTAGTGTTATAGGGATTATTCGATCATTGTTACAGAGGTTACTTCGTCGGTGTTAGTTATAAGGGTTACTTAATAACGTTATAAGGGTTACTCAGTCGTATGTGTTAGTTGATCAATGTTATAAGGACATGTTCACATTTACTGAACTGAGCTGAACTGAACTGATTGGAGCTGAACTGAACTTAACTGTACTAAGCTGAAATGAATATTTTTATGAGAGAGGGAATTATGAGCTGAATTTAACAGATTGGAGCTGAACTGAACTGAACTGATTGGAGCAGAGCTGAACTGAACTGAACTGAAATTAAATAAATGTGAACAGGGCCTAAGAGTTACTTTGTTCATTTACAAGCGATCATGTGGTGTGATGAACGCACTCAAAACACGCTATAATTAATTATATCGTATATGATAAATTATCTTGTCAATATAGATGAATTATATATTTATATTTCCAATTTCAATAAACACACTCCCACAAGTTTTAATTATGTTATATCCTTTTTTGTTTTTTTTTTCCATGGCACCAATGCCTACAATTAATCATAATATCTAAAAATATTTATCATAAAAAGTCATATAGAAATTAAAAATGATCTCACATAGTATTTTTATATACACGCATTGCTAGTAATACAAACTTTTATATGTAGTTGGTCACATCGTGTGGCCAATAATTATGGGGTTGGGGTTACTTTGTTAGTGTTATAGGGGTTACTCACTCGGTGTGGAGTTACTAAGTCGGTTAGGGATTACTTGGTTGATCAGTGGTTACTCGGTCGAGGGTTACTCACTCGGTCCGGAGTTACTCGGTCAAGGGTAATTTGGTCAGTTAGGAGTTATTCGGTCAATCAAGTGTTACGCCCCAGTCGATTAGGGGTTACTTGGTGTGTGTCAGCTGGCCCACGGTGTCGCCAGTCGCTATTAAATAATTCTAATCTTGATTAAATCTTACCTATTGGCAATAGTCAACAAATGGAACTAATCATAATGTTATGAATAACAACCCACAAGAACAATTGTTGTAAGCCTGCTGGAACTTGTGTCACAATGGTTTAAGTACTTTGCAATACGAGTATATTTTTGAGTAAAGGTTAAAGGTTAAAATCTTGACCCTGTGTACTTTTTGGTTTAAGAATCGCTAATACTTTAAAGTACAAGTATCTTATTGATAAATTATAGGATTACAACTTATGTAGCTCTTAAATGAACCCTTTCTCCAAGGGGCTCTTAAGCTTGTGTAAGTGATAACCAAGTCATATGAGGTAAAGGCTACACATACAATTGTTGTATGTGGTCCCTACATACAACTCTAATTTGTCATGTTTTGATTGGCTAGAACAATGGACCCAAGTTCCATTATATTCAATATATATTTGACTTCTAATTTTCTCCCTTTTTCTAATGATGTGTCAAAATTTTAATGGTGTTGTATGTAGGGACAACCTACAATGGTTGTATGTATATCAGCTCTCGTCATATGATCATATGAATTTAATTAAATCATTTTGCAACAAAGTATGTAATTACCTACTTTCTCCCCTTTTTCACGGTATTTAAGAAAAGTGAGTCACATGTGATTTAGAACACTTAAAAAGGAGGAGAGAGATTGTTAAGAGGATAATTTAGTGGGCTATGAGATTATAATAAGGGTTATAGTACAACTTTTGACATAAAATATTTTCCCATTATAGTGTGTTGCAACTATTGTGACATTTCCCTTTTAGCTAGGTGAGATGATTGTCAATCTTTATCTCCACTATTCAAGCTATGGTTTAAAGCTTGTAGAAGAATTCCATGATTATGAACTTATGAAGGCATGTCAAGTTTAGCTTTTCATTTCCACATCGAAATTCCTAGATCTATCAGTCAAAGTTATGCAACGTATATCAAGTACTTCTGCACGTTCCGGTGTACGTATTTATAGACCGACACTACGCTACTATCTTATTAATTATTGGTATCATACATGTCTAAACCTTTTCAAACTAATATTTTTAATGTGACAAAATTGTGAATCAAATTTGGGTAGTTTTTATTCAAGTACACGAAATTAATTAAGCACATTTTTCCAAGTATATTTAGAATAAAAGTATACCTAAGTGGAGTCAGGTCAGTGAAAACAAAGGCTAGGGGAGGGGGAACATTTACATAACTATTGATTATTTCAAATTCCTAATCCATGCATGTTGTTGTAAGATGCAATGTCCCTTTAAATCAAAATTATCAATTGGTTGAAATTTCTCTTTCGATTACCTAAGGTTTATATTTACATTTAATTAATTGAGAAGAACTTGACTATGCAAATTCAAAGATCATCACTCCTATTGTCCCATATTGCTAGATGTCTGCCTAACATCACATCTTCTCCTAATTAAAGATAGTTATTGGTTCAATAGTCGAATCCTATTATATGCACATCTTCTCTTAACATGTACATATTATTTGGGTAAGAAATAGTGGGGAGAAATGAAGGAAATGAGTTTCCTTATTTGGTTAAGGAGTGAAATGGAGGAATTCATTTCCCTAAGATTCAAATCATTTGACTTTAGTTTAGGTCAATTCACTTTAGTTCAATACAAGTCATTTCATTTGGATTCATATGAATTTCATAATTACCTCAATTCTATATCTAATCAAGTCTTGCAAATTCATGTTTCGTTTTGCTCAACAACATTTTGTATTCAATCACATTACCAATCCTCTCTAGTAGGGATGTCAATGGGGCAGGGCGGGGCGGGGCGCATGTTGGCATTCCCATCCCTATCCCCACCTAACATTTTCATCCCCATCCCCATCCACATCCCCGCAACGGGTCTAAAATTCATCCCTATCCCCGCCCCGGCGGGTACAATTCCAAAACCATCCCCGCCCCACCCTCCACTTGGATATCCATCCCCACCTAATCCCCGCCAAAGACCCGCCTAATCCCCACCCAAGACCCACCTAACCTCCACCTTTCAAATACACAATCCTACATAATTAGGGCATGTTCTCTTACGTTGAAATTCAGTTCAGTTCGGTTCAGTTCAGCTCCTAATTTCCTTCTCTTATAAAATATTCATTTCAGTTCAGTTCAGTTCAGCTCAGTTCAGCTCAGTTCAGTTCAGCTGAGTTCAGGCAATGAGAACAGACTCTTAATATAGATTACATTAAAAAGAAAAAAAAATCATTCTAAATATTACACATTTTTTTGTTTATAATATAAGTATATTACAAAGTGTTGTAATTAATATTTTATTTTACATAAATATATATAAAATAGTATAAAAGTATAGAATTTGTTTTATAAGATATATAAATGTGGGTACAACCTAAAATCCACCCCCGCCCCATCACCCATGACGAGTATGGTTTTCAATTCATCCTCATCTTCGCCCCATCACCCGCCAAACCAAGACCCATCCCCGCCCCACTGGGGCGGGGATGGGGCGAATCTCCTATTTGACCCGCCCCACTGACATCCCTACTCTCTAGTAGTCTAGTTCTCCTAACAAAATATACAAAAACTACACATGACATTTGATACTCCGTACATGTATCCTCTTGTTCAACAAGCTATCAATGATGAGATGCCGAAGAACCAAACTAGAAACTGCTTCTTAGATCGTCTCATTGTAAATTACAATGTAGATAATTTATAGAGTTATTAGTCTTTAAAATAGTTTAGTGGCAAATGTTATAGAATAAACATATCAAAAAAAAAAAAAAAAAAAAAAAAAAAAAAAAAACTTAGATAGTATAATTGAAAAAAAAATGTTAAGGATAAAATATTATATGAAAATAAATATATTGATTCATGTGTACCACGGATAAGGGTAGAGCTGTCAAAAAAATACTCCCTCCGTTCAATAATATAATTCCTGTTTTTCTATTTAAGAGACCCAAAATGTTGAACCTGTTTCTATTTTTAGATTATGTAAAGAACTTTATACCCTTATTTTTTTAACTTTTTATTCATTAAACTTTCTAATTTACCCTTAAATTATCTACTTGTATTGTACTACCTCCGTATAGGTTATGTGCAACGATTAGACATTTTCCCTCTCTGCTTTATGTCAAATCGTTGCACATAACCTGTAACAGAGGTAATACTTCTTTAATTTCCACTTTCTCCCTATATCTTTTGTCTATAACTGTACTTTTTCCCTTAAATTTATCCACTTGCTTTGTCTTTATGTCTAACTTTTATCCATGTTTTTCCATTTTTAATCTACTATTTCTATTTCACCTCCCATTTCTTAAATATCAAAAAAAAAAAAAAAACATAGTAGGAATTATATTATGGGACGGAGGGAGTAAAAGTAAAATAAAAAAATAAATAAAAAGGATGAATGTAGACAATTAGGAAGGTACCTGGACTAAATAACATACTTCCTCCGTTTTCTTTTATTTGCAACACTTCTCTAAAAAGGAAATGTCACAATACTTGCAACACATTATAAAAGGAAAGTTATTTTAGGGAAAAAAATATATTATATCTCTTATTTAAAGCACATGACCCACTAAATTACACTCCTAACAACCACTCATCCTATTTTAAAGTTTATTATATCATGTAAACCCCACCATTCTTAATTATCACGCTAAAGGGTGTGTTGCATCTTAAAGAAAATGGATGAAGTATAAGATATAAACTTGATTGACAATATTTTGTTATGGAAATATGAACATCAATACTAATGCACAGTTTTAAATATGAGGTAATATCAAAGTTAATAAAATATAATCTAAATGTAAGTTTATAGTTTATGGAAGATAATTTTAATTTTATAGCTTATGTAGTTAATTTTGGACTTAATTTAAGTAATTAATTTATAAATTTTGTTGATTGTTCAATATTTAATTAAATTTCGTTTTTTTTTTCTTTATTATCTTTGCTAATAGGTTGGCTTCTTATATTTGAAGAATAAAAAAAGGTTTGCTTTATTTTTTTAAAACTATCTTTATTTTAATTTTAAAGGAAGAGGGATGTTATAATCTTTTAAGGTGCTCGTGGAAAGAAAAAAAAAAAAAAAAAGTGCACACTAGAATCGTTAAAAGCTGACCTGACCCGAAAAATTACCCGAACCCAATTATTAACCGACTTGTTTGAATCCAGAAAAAAAAAAAGGGTGACCTTGAACCCGATGTGACACGACCTGGAAACAACCCTAGACCCGAGTTAACCCGAGTATTTGAGACCCGAACCCGAACATGAACCCACCTAGAAATGACCCGACTTGAATATAACCCGTAAATTATTGACCTGAACTGAACCTGACCTGAATCGAGATTAAACCAAACCCATTTTAACCCGTTAAAATCAAGATTTAACCCGACCTATACTAACCCGATCCGAATTCTACCTGACCTGTTACTAATCCGACTCGAATTTTAACCTGATTGGTTACTAACCTAACCCAAAATCAACACGACTTGTTATTGATCCAAATTCAATCTGAATTGTTCGTGACCCATTTCGAACTCCATCTAACTTGTTATTGACCTAACCCGATGTCAAATTACCTTAAATTCAATTTAGACCATCTTATCAATATATAGTTAAGTACTCATTTCTAAATTATTTCTACTAAGGGCCTCTTCTCATACGATTATTTTTAGTTCTATTCAGCTCTAATAAGTTCAGTGCAGCTCATAATTTCTTTCTCTTATAAAATATTTATTTCATTCCAGTCCAGTTCAATTCAATTCAGTTCAGTTCATCTCTAATAAGTTCAATTTAGTTCAGTTCAGCTCTTTTAAGTTCAGTTCATCTCTAATAAGTTCAATTTAGTTCAGTTCAGCTCTAATAAATTCAGTTCAGTTTAGCTGAGTTCGATTAATGAGAACATGCCTTGATGATGATGATAATCATCATGACACGTCAGATGAAGAGTCAGCAGTAGTTTGTTAGAATTCTGTTATGCAATAACAGAATGATGCGTTTTGTAGTAAAGTTGTTAGCTGCTTGTAACAAACTTCTCTATAAATATCTGTAAGCTGTCCTAAGATCATTTTGAACAATTAATCAATAAAAATCTCTTCTCTCTCTCTAACTTTCTCTCTCAAGATCAAATGTTCTTCACTGTGATTTTCAATATGGTATCAGAGCAGGAGCTCAAAGATCTTCGAATTCTTCGATTATTACAGTGAAATCACTAAGATTCTTGTTCTAATCTCTCAGTTTTGATCTGATTTTCTTCCGCATCAAGTCAGATTTATGTGTTTTTTTTTTGTTGATTGTAATCAAACAATCAGATTATAGTAGCTTCGAATTTCTGCATATTTCTATAAGAAATCGTGAGAGTTTGAGCAATTTCCTTTGATAATATCATAGATTGAATCAATCAATCTGTTGTTTCTTCCATTTATACACAATTTCTTGATTGAAAATGGCGGCAAATTCTTCAGTTCCAGTAACTTCTGATCCAACTTCACCTTATTACATCAATCCATCTGAGAATACTGCTTTGCCTATTGTTTCTGAAAAGTTTTCTGGTGAGGCTTATGGTGAATGGAAGAGGAGTATGATCATTGCACTTGCAACGAAGAATAAGTTAGGTTTCATTGATGGAAGTTTGCCGAAACCAGCTGAAGATCATCCAAATTGTGGTGCCTGGAAAAGATGTGATGCTATAATCATTTCTTACATTCTGAGATCCTTGGAGAATTCGATTGCTAGGAGTGTTTTGTTTTTGACTTCTTCTCAGGAAATATGGAAGGATCTTGAGGAGAGATTTTCTCAGACCTCAGGACCTCAGTTATACACCTTGCAGCAATCCTTGAACTTTAAGATCAAAGCACGGACACCCTCCTTATCCAAGATCCAAGCACCTGAAGAGTCTTTAAGAATGTGAATCATGTTGCACCGCTTCCTGGCCTGAACCACCGAAAAATGCAGTTTCGAACCAAATTCACCCGTAGCATCCCACCAAACCTTCGTGCGCTAACGCTAGTACAAAAAAAACAGTTTGAGCTTCCTCTACCTTCTCATTACGGTTATTAAGAAACAGTATGCAAGCCAATGGAGAGTGCAACGCCTGCAAACTTGTCGTGACCTCTTGACAAAAAGCTCTCCAATTAATCCCCTATGACGTCCTGTGAGATAAGCACCAGTTACGGAGTTTATCCCTGATTACAGCCAACCGTCGAGACAAAGAAAATTGAGATGAACCTTGAAAGTTCTCGAGGAAAATGGAAGTAACAAATTCCGACACATCCTTAGCAGCCAAACACCAATTTTCTATTCAGTATGGCTGGCGAAAGTGCGACATGTCCATTGTGTCAGTGAAAATAATAGTTGCATGATCAGAAAATAGAATTGGTTTGATGAGTCACATTCGGGTTTGGGTATTGAATGAACCAATCAGACGTCGCATAGGCTCGATCCAATCATTCAAAAGTCGGATTTGAATCAATGCGCCCATTAGTCCAAGTATAAGTGGGACCAGTAAAAAGAACATTAATGAGGCCCAAATCTAGACGCCAGTGAATAAAATCAAGCATGCCATGGAAATTGCAGACCTCCAATTTTATCAAAAAGGTATTCAACCTGATTAAAGTCTCCAATCAACAAAACATTAGGGTGAGTCCTAACAAAGCTAGAAATGGAAGTCCAAACCTCTAATCTATCAGCTAAATGATGCGCACCATACACAAACACTAACATGTCTTATTTCATTTCCAACTGATATTTTACAAGCTACAAAGTTTGGAGAAATATATATCGGGTCTACCAACACCGGAGCTAACCAAAATACTACAAACCCACCACTTAAACCTATAGCATCTAAACCACAACTACCCAAAATAGGAATAGATGTTATCCTTTATAAAACCTTATTTACAGGGAGCATAGTTTCCATCAAAAAACCAACATCCAACCCATAAGTGGGACAAGGACATAATGTATGGAACCTTAGGGGAGTCCGCTTGCCCAATGCCCCTACAATTCCATGCTCCAATTCTCATTCCTGTCTTTAAGGCTCTGGAGGGGGAGCCACCTAACCTACATCAGACAAGCTGCTAGAAGAGACCGAACCATCTAGACCCTTACGCTTCTTGAACGGAAGAACACAAGGCAAACAACCAGATGAGCAAACACTACCCACCTCCGATTCCAGGATAGGCGAGGCCGACGGAGCTACAGCAGAAGCTTCACGCTTAGCCAGTCACACCTTAGTAACCTGTCGCACCCATTTAATTACCATTTTTTCCCTTCTTCTTAATAGGAGAGAAAGATCAGAGATGAAGTTTACCAGGAGAACGCGGAGCCATATCCTCAAGATGAGCAGTTGGAGCATTCGGAGCAGTCGGAGTCGCTGAAGAAGATTCAGTAGGTGAAGCTGGAGAAGGCGGAGATTCAGAAACCGTCGGGGAATAATCCGTTGGAATGGCGAAGGAGGTGACGGCCCATGAGTTTGAAGATTCAAAGAGAGTGAGAACTGCTGTGAAGACGAATCGGCCCTGTAACCGGAGCTTAATGGAAGGGTCGCCGAAAAAGATCAAGAAAGAAAGGGATATTTTGAGCAGATTCCTCTCCCATCCAATTTCTAGGTCCGACTTCAAAAGGGACCTCAAAAAAAGGGCCTGATGGACCAAGGGGAGGAGGAGAAAACCCATGTCCAAACAGATCCAGGTCCGGAACCGTTTGGTCCATTGGAGAAGCCCGGGTAAAACAATCCATATCATTTAAGTAACCCATATCAGGTCAGATCTGGCCCACAGGAGAAGTAACATGGTAGCTTGGGCTATGTTGTAAATTAGAATTGGGTCGGCTCACTGCATAAGAGGAGAAGCGCATAAAAGGATCAGGTGATGGATTAGTATTTGGCATAAACTCAGAAGAGATTATTCTTGAATTCAGATCCCACGTGAGAGCTTGATGGCCCATTTCCGTGTCACAACCCAATCCATAAAGTGGATAAGAACCGGAGACAACCTGGCGATAAGGGTCCTGTTTCTCACAGAAGTTCCCAAAAATCTTTGCAAAGCTCCACCGTCATTTGAAGAATGTTGTTGACTCCATCCATTGACACATGTATCCTTATTTTGCCAGCCCCTCATGTATTGCCAACCTGAATTAGAAGGAGTTGCATGTCTTACACATAGAGCTCTTCGAGCCTCATGATTAACTATCGCAAATTGTCCCTTAATCGCACGATTAGGCCCCAAATCCATGCTTAAGACTTCATTATTATCAGCTGATCGGAAAGCAGTTGGAGATGGGGGCGGAAAAAGCCCTGGAATACTTGCCACTGATCGTTTATTGCCCGAACCACATGTGGACTCAGATGAAGAGTCTAACAAAACCCCTTGAAACGTTGTTCCATCATCATCATCATCATAATCCGAGGGGTGCGAATCCGCATCGTATTCTAACGGATCATCATCATCATGAGCTCCAAACCAAAGCTCCGT
>NW_018745253.1:0-59246 GCF_001683475.1 Chenopodium quinoa
TGTTGCTTCGTATTCGCCATTGTACTGACTCACTATCAGTTGTGAATCAGAACAGGCGTCTATTTTCCTTGCCCCGGCCGCCTTACACATGCGGATCCCGGCTAGTAAAGCTTCATATTCGGCCTCATTGTTTGAAGCCTGGAAACCGAAGCGTAGAGCATACTCGAACCTGTCGCCCTCTGGAGATTGACATACGACGCCTGCTCCACAACCGTTTGAAGTAGAGCTTCCGTCCACATATACCTTCCAGACTTGGTCTGGAACTTGAGAGTCAGGAGGACGAGTCATCTCTACAATAAAGTCAGCAAAGGCTTGCCCCTTCACTGCTTTTCTAGGCTCGAAAGTAACTTCGAGACTCTGCATTTCTATGGCCCATTTGATCATTCGTCCGGAGGACTCCATGGTGGTAAGGGGCCGTTTGATCGGTTGGTCGGATACACGACGACTGCATGTGCCAGAAAGTAGGGCTTCAATTTTTTAACAGCCATGAAGAGTGCAAGACCAAATTTCTCCACTAGGGGATACCTCAACTCGGCATTTTTCAGTACGTGACTGACAAAGTAGACCGGAGTTGACAGCCGTCCCTTTCAGCAAGGAGCACCGCGCTTAACGCATGATCAGAGACGGCCAGGTACATGTAGAGATTTTCCTTGGGCAAAGGGCTGACCAGCCTTGGCAAGGAATGCAAGTGAACCTTTAATTTCTGGAAGGCGGCCTCAGCATCCGGCCCCCATTCAAACCTTGCCTTTTTCTTAATTGCCTGGAAAAAGTATAGGCATTTGTCGCCTGATCGGCTTAGAAATCTTCCCAAGGCCGCCAGACAACCTGTTAACTTCTGAACCTCTCGGACGGTACGAGGCGACTGCATGTCAATGACCGCCTGTACCTTCTCAGGGTTCGCCTCTATTCCTCTCTGGTTGATAAGGAATCCGAGAAATTTCCCAGACTCAACTCCAAATACACATTTCTTGGGATTGAGCATGACATGGTGCCGCCTGAGTGTGGCGAAAGTTTCTCGGAGGTCCGTCAGATGATCTTTCTGAAGTTTAGTCTTAACAATCATATCATCAATGTATGCCTCGACGTTTCTCCCAATCTGATCAAAGAACACTGTGTTTATCATTCGTTGGAATGTAGCCGGGGCATTCTTAAGACCAAACGGCATGACCGTATAACAGTATAATCCCTGATCAGTGACGAAGGCCGTCTTCTCCTGATCTTTCTTCCACAAAGGAATTTGATGAAAACCAGAATAGGCGTCCATAAAACTCATCAAGGCATGGCCGGCTGTTGAGTCGACCAGGTTATCAATTTTTGGCAGAGGGTAACTGTCTTTGGGGCACGCCTTGTTCAAGTCTGTGTAGTCTACACACATTCGCCAGGTGCCATTCGGCTTTTTAACAAGTACCACATTTGCAACCCAATCTGGGAAGTAACATTGCCGAATGAACCCTGCATCAAGTAATTTTTTGACTTCGGCGGCGGCCGCCTGACCTCTTTCTTCACCATGGTTCCGCTTCTTTTGCCGTACCGGCTTCTTTTTCGGATCCACAGCGAGTTTGTGTACTGCCAGATCAGGACTAATGCCTGGCATTTCATGGACTTCAAATGCAAAGATGTCCTTGTATTCTTTCAACAGGTTGTGAAAGTCATCACCAAGGTTTCTCAGAGCAGTCGTCCCAACTTTGACTGTTTGGTCAGGGCGGGAGTCGTCTAATATCAGGTCCGTATGCTCACCAGCCGGCTGAGGGCGGAACTCATCCGGCCGGTCCTCTGCCAATGATTGCTATTTTCTTGCCTTTCTGGCGGACTCTGTCTGGGACGCCTTTCTTTTTCTGTCGCCTGTTTCTTGAACAGGCGCACTTTCCTTGACATTGTCAAGGTCTGTTTTTTCTCCACTTGACCCAGTGCCTTAGCAGTGGGTTTGACATCCGAGAGATAGCACTCTCGGGCCATCCTCTGATCTCCCCTTAGGGAGCCGACTGTTCCATTGTCCCTTTCAAACTTAAGCAGCATAAGTGACGGGATTATAACAGCCTTGGCACTATTCAGGGTTGGGCGACCCAGAATCATGTTGTAGGCAGAGAGTTCCTCTACAACTAGGAATCGGATTACCATGTGTCGTCCTTCCCTTTTTCGCCCAGGCGGACGGGTAGATCAACTCGTCCCAGTGGGTGGACGACTCCTCCTCCAAACCCTATTAAAGGGTGGGAGGCCGGATGTATGCAGTCCGTCTGATATTTCAGTTTTGACAGAACATTTGCTGCTGATGAGATCTGAAGAGCTCCCAGTATCTATGAGGATTCGACCAACTCTCTGGTTGGCCACTTTACATTCAATAACGAGAGGTCGTCATGCGGCCCCCTTATTCCTCCTAGATCCCCTTCAGTGATGACAATCTCAGGAAATGTATATTTGGACGGTCGTTCTTGGTGAACGAATTTACATCTAACCGCCTTATATTATCTTTGTTGCCCCTAATAGTGGGGCCGCCTCCTGAGAAGCCGCCTGCAATGGTGTAGACGACTGCATCATCTGTATCGGAACTGTCGGCCTGTTGATTCTTTTGGCGACTGCTTTTTTGAGGAAGTATTCCCCGTAGATTTTCTTGACATAAGTGTCAAGATCACCTTGATCAGCCAAGCGGTCTAGGTACCGCATGAGACTAATGCAGTCGTTGGTGTGATGACCAATGTCATCATGATAAGCACAGATTTTGTCTTGGTTCCGGTTGCTCGCAGAACCCTTCATGGGGAGCGGTTTCTCAATTGAGAGCCGTCCCTTTATTTCTTTTAGGATAAACTGGTTATCCTTGTTAAACACATACTTTGGGGAGTATGGTTTGAATTCCTTTTTCTTCTTGGCCGGCTGTTTAGAGGAATCAGCCGCCCAGACCCCTTTTCTTTTTTCATCTTTGTTGGACGACTGTTTCTGTCGTCCTTCTCTATTGTCGAACCTCTTCCCGTCCGACTGTTTCATTGTACACAGATCAGTCGCCTGTATATAGGCTTCTGCTTCAATCAAGGCCTCTTGAAGAGTCGCCACCCTTTTTCGAACTAAATCAAATTTGAAGGTAGACCCGTCTTTGAGACCTCTAAAAAAGTCAGTATAAGCTACCTCATCCGGTAACCCTTGAATCTGTATTCTCATCAGGTTGAACCGCCTGATGTAGGAACGAAGCCCCTCCTTTTCACCCTGCTGAATTGTTCCCAAATCAAGGGTCGTTTTCTTCGCAGGGATGTTCATTGCAAAGTTGGAGGCAAATAAGTAAGCAAGCGTCCTGAAACTGTTTACACAACCAGTCGGCAGGTTGCCGAACCATTGCTGTTGCAATTCCCTTGAGAGTTGCTGGGAAACACTTGCACCAAGTGGGATCATCCAACCCTTGAAGGTACATCAGGTTGGTGAATGCCATCAGATGGTCTTCCGGGTTAGTAGTGCCATCATAGGCGCCTACTAAAACATTTTTTACTTTGGCCGGCTGAGCGGCTTCAGTAATTTCCTTGGAGAAGGCCGACGGCTGTTCACCAAGTCTAAGCAGCCGTAGCTGCCAGTCCATAGGTTGGACGTTTTTTGCTGCAGGTCCACCAAATGGAGGTGGCTGCATAAAATATTGTTGTTGCGGCACAAATGGTAAATTTGGTACCGCCTGCGCACTATGAAAGCCAGACTGACGGGAGGTGCCGCCTGACTGACTCTCATGGTACGACTGAGTTGGCCTCATCGAGGCATTTCGCAAACTGTCCTGAAAATTTGAAGTAGAAGCCGACTCTGATAATCGGTCACTCTTCTTCTGCTCTAGCAGGTGCCGAGCATCTGTGAACGTTTGCTTTGACCCGTCCGCCTGAATATGACGAACCGGTTTCCTATTTCCCGTAGGATAACGGAGTTTTGTGAAATCAAGAGCAGACGGCTCCCGCTTCTTAGATTTAGGATGGGGAGTCGCCTCTCGCCCTTGAACTGGCTTCCTCTTCAGTGAAGTGGAAGGTTTTTTGGCCGCCTGCTCTTTGACTGAAGCAGGCGGTTTTTTGTTGATCAACTCTTGGATCTCTCCCTTGAATCCCCTCATGAAGGTCATGAGTTCGTTCCTTGTGATGGGAGCAGACCCATCAGTCGGCTGTTGCCGAGCAAGCGGTGCGCCTGCTGGCTCGCTTCCTGTTTGAAGATACTCCCGTTCCCTTATTTCAGTATGACGGGTTACGGCGGGCCCTTAGGGTCCCGTCTGGAGCTGTATGAGTTTCAACTTCAAATTCACTTTCGGTATCATGGTCCGACTGAACTTGAGGGTCGTCTAGGGGACGCCTCTCTTCTGGGGTCGGTACAGACTTGGATGCCATCTCTGAAGTACTCTCCCCACAGACGGCGCCAAATGTTTCGGGGTTTTCTGATGTCCTGCGGGAGAGCTACAATTCCGAGACTGGAACCGGACGCCTGTACCTGCAAAATAACGGAGACTCCTGAGAGCTCCGCCTCCAACGGTCAAGTTAGTACCTGATTAAGGAGTAATTAATACAGAAATTAAAGTAATAAGGTCTCTCTAGGTGAGAGTATTTAATGTAGGTAATCTGCTTTGCTAGCGAGATCAGCCGGTTATTAGTGTGTTCTGTAAATTATTCGGTTCCTTGATTAATGAGGATTAATCGAGTATTTATAGCCTTGGGAAGCGTGCAACTCTCTAGGTTTAAGGTAAACCTAGGGCCGATCGGGCTTCTAGACTGAAATGGGCCTTGATGGCCGGTTGTCCCATTTGGCATGGGTGGACACGTGGCGTGTCTTAAGTGGTCCATGGAGGACGCGTGGCGGAACCTGGTTGGTCCACTTGTCAAACGGCGCTTGGTGGATAAAAATCCCCTAATCAACTTTCATTTGATTTATATAGCTTTGTTTGAATGTGTTTGACTTTCATTTAAATTAAAAAGCTTTTTTTGAATGTGTTTGACATTCATTTAATTTAAAAGGCTTTGTTTGAATGTGTTTGACTTTTATTTGATTCAATTAGCTTTGTAGAATGTATTTGACTCTTATTTGATTTAATTAGCTATGTTTGAACGTGTTTGACTCTCTTTTGATTCAAATAGCTTTGTTTGAATGTGTTTGACTTTTATTTGATTCAATTAGCTTTGTAGAATGTATTCGACTTTCATTTGATTAAAATAGCTTTGTTTGAATGTGTTTGACTTTCATTTGATTTAATTTGCTTTGTTTGAATGTGTTTGACTTTCATTTGATTCTATTAGCTTTGTTTAATGTATTTGACTTTCATTTGATTCAATTAGCTTTGTTTTAATGTGTTTTGACTTTCATTTGATTCAATTAGCTTTGTAGAATGTATTTGACTTTTATTTGATTTAATTAGCTTTGTTTGAATGTATTTGACTCTCATTTGATTCAAATAGCTTTGTTTGAATGTGTTTAACTTTCATTTGATTCAATTAGCTTTGTAGAATGCATTTCACTTTCATTTGATTTAAATAACTTTGTTTGAATGCGTTTGACTTTCATTTGATTCAAATAGCTTTATTAGAATGTGTTTGACTTTCATTTGATACAATTAGCTTTGTTGAACGTATTTGACTTTCATTTGATTCAAATAGCTTTGTAGGAATGTGATTGACTTTCATTTAATTCAATCAGCTTTGTAAAATGTATTTGACTTCCATTTGATTTAAATAGCTTTGTTTGAATGTGTTTGACTTTCATTTGATCCAATTAGCATTGTAGAATGTATTTGACTTTTATTTGATTCCAATGGCTTTGTTTAAATGTGTTTGACTTTCATTTGATTCAATTAGCTTTGTAGAATGTATTTGACTTTTATTTGATTTAATTTGCTTTGTTTTAATGTATTTGACTTTCATTTGGTTCAAATAGATTTGTAAAATGTATTTGACTTTCATTTGATTCAAATAGCTTTGTTTGAATGTGTTTGACTTTCTTTTGATTCAATTTGCTTTGTAGAATGCATTTCACTTTCATTTGATTTATATACCTTTGTTTGAATGTGTTTTGACTTTCATTTAAATTAAAAAGCTTTTTTTTTTAATGTGTTTAACTTTCATTTGATTTAAAAGGCATTGTTTGAATGTGTTTGACTTTCATTTGATTCAATTAGTTTTGTTTGAATGTGTTTGACTTTCATTGATTCAATTAGCTTCGTAGAATGTATTTGACTTTCGTTTGATTTAAATAGCGTTGTTTGAATGTGTTTAACTTTCATTTGATTCAATTAGCTTTGTAGAATGCATTTCACTTCCATTTGATTTAAATAACTTTGTTTGAATGTGTTTGACTTTCATTTGATACAATTAGCTTTGTAGAACGTATTTGACTTTCATTTGATTCAAATAGCTTTGCAGGAATGTGATTGACTTTCATTTAATTCAATAGCTTTGTAGAATGTATTTGACTTCCATTTTATTTAAATAGCTTTGTTTGAATGTGTTTGACTTTCATTTGATCCAATTAAATTTGTAGAATGTATTTTACTTTCATTTGATTCAAATAGCTTTGTTTGAATGTGTTTGACTTTCATTTGATTTAATTTGCTTTGTAGAATGTATTTCACTTCCATTTAAGTTAAATAACTTTGTTTGAATGTGTTTGACTTTCATTTGATACAATTAGCTTTGTAGAACGTATTTGACTTTCATTTGATTCAAATAGCTTTGTAGGAATGTGATTGACTTTCATTTAATTCAATCAGCTTTGTAAAATGTATTTGACTTCCATTTGATTTAAATAGCTTTGTTTGAATGTGTTTGACTTTCATTTGATCCAATTAGCTTTGTAGAATGTATTTGACTTTTATTTGATTCCAATAGCTTTGTTTAAATGTGTTTGACTTTCATTTGATTCAATTAGCTTTGTAGAATGTATTTGACTTTTATTTGATTTAATTTGCTTTGTTTTAATGTATTTGACTTTCATTTGGTTCAAATAGATTTGTAAAATGTATTTGACTTTCATTTGATTCAAATAGCTTTGTAGAATGTATTTGACTTTTTTTTTATTCAAATAGCATTGTTTGAAAGTGTTTGAGTTTCATTTGATTCAATTAGCTTTGTAGAATGTATTTGACTTTCATTTGATTCAAATAGCTTTGTTTGAATGTGATTGAATTTCATTTGATACAATTCGCTTTGTAGATTGCATTTCACTTTCATTTGATTTATATAGCTTTGTTTGAATGTGTTTGACTTTCATTTAAATTAAAAATCTTTTTTTGAATGTGTTTGACATTCATTTAATTTAAAAGGCTTTGTTTGAATGTGTTTGACTTTTATTTGATTCAATTAGCTTTGTAGAATGTATTTGACTCTTATTTGATTTAATTAGCTATGTTTGAACGTGTTTGACTCTCATTTGATTCAAATAGCTTTGTTTGAATGTGTTTGACTTTTATTTGATTCAATTAGCTTTGTAGAATGTATTCGACTTTCATTTGATTAAAATAGCTTTGTTTGAATGTGTTTGACTTTCATTTGATTTAATTTGCTTTGTTTGAATGTGTTTGACTTTCATTTGATTCTATTAGCTTTGTTTAATGTATTTGACTTTCATTTGATTCAATTAGCTTTGTTTTAATGTGTTTGACTTTCATTTGATTCAATTAGCTTTGTAGAATGTATTTGACTTTTATTTGATTTAATTAGCTTTGTTTGAATGTATTTGACTCTCATTTGATTCAAATAGCTTTGTTTGAATGTGTTTAACTTTCATTTGATTCAATTAGCTTTGTAGAATGCATTTCACTTTCATTTGATTTAAATAACTTTGTTTGAATGCGTTTGACTTTCATTTGATTCAAATAGCTTTATTAGAATGTGTTTGACTTTCATTTGATACAATTAGCTTTGTTGAACGTATTTGACATTCCTTTGATTAAAATAGCTTTGTTGGAATATGTTTGACTTTCATTTGATTCAATTAGCTTTGTTTCAATGTGTTTGACTTTCATTTGATTCAACTAGCTTTTTAAAATGTATTTGACTGTCTTTTGATTCAAATAGCTTTGTTTGAATGTGTTTGACTTTCATTTGCTTCAATTAGCTTAGTAGAATGTATTTGACTTTCATTTGATTCAAAAAGCGTTGTTTGAATGTGTTTAACTTTCATTTGATACAATTAGCTTTGTAGAATGCATTTCACTTCCATTTGATTTAAATAACTTTGTTTGAATGTGTTTGAATTTCATTTGATACAATTAGCTTTGTAGAACGTATTTGACTTTCATTTGATTCAAATAGCTTTGTAGGAATGTGATTGACTTTCATTTAATTCAATCAGCTTTGTAGAATGTATTTGACTTCCATTTGATTTAAATAGCTTTGTTTGAATGTGTTTGACTTTCATTTGATCCAATTAGCTTTGTAGAATGTATTTTACTTTCATTTGATTCAAATAGCTTTGTTTGAATATGTTTGACTTTCATTTGATTTAATTTTCTTTGTAGAATGCATTTCACTTTCATTTTATTTATATAGCTTTGTTTGAATGTGTTTGATTTTAATTTAAATTAAAAAGCTTTTTTTTGAATGTGTTTGACTTTCATTTGATTTAAAAGGCTTTGTTTAAATGTGTTTGACTTTTAATTTGATTCAATTAGCTTTGTAAAATGTATTTTACTTTTATTTGATTTAATTAGCTTTGTGTGAATGCATTTGACTTTCATTTGATTTAAATAACTTTGTTTGAATGCGTTTGACTTTCATTTGATTCAAATAGCTTTATTTGAATGTGTTTGACTTTCATTTGATACAATTAGCTTTCTTGAACGTATTTGACATTCATTTGATTAAAATAGCTTTATTGGAATATATTTGACTTTCATTTGATTCAATTAGCTTTGTTTGAATGTGTTTGACTTTCATTTGATTCAACTAGCATTGTAAAATGTATTTGACTGTCATTTGATTCAAATAGCTTTGTTTGAATGTGTTTGACTTTCATTTGATTCAATTAGCTTAGGAGAATGTATCTGACTTTCTTTTGATTCAAATAGCGTTGTTTGAATGTGTTTAACTTTCATTTGATTCAATTAGCTTTGTAGAATGCATTTCACTTCCATTTGATTTAAATAACTTTGTTTGAATGTGTTTGACTTTCATTTGATACAATTAGCTTTGTAAAACGTATTTGACTTTCCTTTAATTCAAATAGCTTTGTAGGAATGTGATTGACTTTCATTTAATTCAATCAGCTTTGTAGAATGTATTTGACTTCCATTTGATTTAAATAGCTTTGTTTGAATGTGTTTGACTTTCATTTGATCCAATTAGCTTTTTAGAATGTATTTTACTTTCAGTTGATTCAAATAGCTTTGTTTGAATGTGTTTGACTTTCATTTGATTTAATTTGCTTTGTAGAATGCATTTAACTTTCATTTTATTTATATAGCTTTGTTTGAATGTGTTTGATTTTAATTTAAATTAAAAAGCTTTTTTTGAATGTGTTTGACTTTCATTTGATTTAAAAGGCTTTGTTTAAATGTGTTTGACTTTTAATTTGATTCAATTAGCTTTGTAGAATGTATTTTACTTTTATTTGATTTGATTAGCTTTGTGTGAATGCATTTGACTCTCATTTGATTCAATTAGCTTTGTTTAAATGTGTTTGACTTTTAATTTGATTCAATTAGCTTTGTAGAATGTATTTTACTTTAATTTGATTTAATTAGCTTTGCGTGAATGCATTTGACTCTCATTTGATTCAATTAGCTTTGTTTGAATGTGTTTGACTTTCATTTGATTCAATTAGCTTTGTAGAATGTATTTTACTTTAATTTGATTTAATTAGCTTTGTGTGAATGCATTTAACTCTCATTTGATTCAATTAGCTTTGTTTGAATGTGTTTGTTTTTCATTTGATTCAATTAGCTTTGTAGATTGTATTTTACTTTAATTTGATTTAATTAGCTTTGTTTGAATGTATTTGACTCTCATTTGATTCAAATAGCTTTGTTTGAATGTATTTGACTTTCATTTGATTCGAAAGATTTGTTTGAAGGTGTTTGACTTTCATTTGATTTAAAAGGCATTGTTTGAATGTGTTTGACTTTCATTTGATTCAATTAGCTTTGTTTGAATGTGTTTGACTTTCATTGATTCAATTAGCTTCGTAGAATGTATTTGACTTTCATTTGATTCAAATAGCTTTGTTTGAATGTGTTTGACTTTCATTTGATTCAATTTGCTTTGTAGAATGTATTTGACTTTCATTTGATTCAAATAGCTTTGTTTGAATGTGTTTGACTTTCTTTTGATTCAATTTGCTTTGTAGAATGCATTTCACTTTCATTTGATTTATATACCTTTGTTTGAATGTGTTTGACTTTCATTTAAATTATAAAGCTTTTTTTGAATGTGTTTGACTTTCATTTGATTTAAAAGGCATTGTTTGAATGTGTTTGACTTTCATTTGATTCAATTAGTTTTGTTTGAATGTGTTTGACTTTCATTGATTCAATTAGCTTCATAGAATGTATTTGACTTTCGTTTGATTCACATAGCGTTGTTTGAATGTGTTTAACTTTCATTTGATTCAATTAGCTTTGTAGAATGCATTTCACTTCCATTTGATTTAAATAACTTTGTTTGAATGTGTTTGACTTTCATTTGATACAATTAGCTTTGTAGAACGTATTTGACTTTCATTTGATTCAAATAGCTTTGTAGGAATGTGATTAACTTTCATTTACAGCTTTGTAGAATGTATTTGACTTCCATTTGATTTAAATAGCTTTTTTTGAATGTGTTTGACTTTCATTTGATCCAATTAGCTTTGTAGAATGTATTTTACTTTCATTTGATTCAAATAGCTTTGTTTGAATGTGTTTGACTTTCATTTGATTTAATTTGCTTTGTAGAATGCATTTCACTTTCATTTGATTTATATAGCTTTGTTTGAATGTGTTTGATTTTAATTTAAATTAAAAAGCTTTTTTTGAATGTGTTTGATTTTCATTTGATTAAAAAGGCTTTGTTTAAATGTGTTTGGCTTTTAATTTGATTCAATTAGCTTTGTAGAATGTATTTTACTTTTATTTGATTTAATTAGCTTTGTTGAATGCGTTTGATTTTCATTTGATTTAAAAGGCTTTGTTTAAATGTGTTTGGCTCTTGATCTCACCCTTGAAACTATTCATGAAAGACATGAGTTCGTTTCTTGTAACGGGGGCTGAGCCCTCCACTGTTTGGGCAATTCCAGCCGGTTGCCCGGCTGGGTTGCTGGGAGTAGCTTGGTTGATTTCCCGTTCTCTTCTATCTTTAGCACGAGGGTGCTTCGTTCTGAAAGACCCATCCGGGGCCACATATGTTTCAATTTCGTCTCCACTTTCATGGTCCGTCTGGACCTCAGGCTCGACCACAGGCCGTTTGCCCTGATTCGGTGACACAATATCAGAAGTCATCTTAGAAGTACTCTCCCCACAGACGGCGCCAAATGTTTCGGGGTTTTTTGATGTGTCCTGCGGGAGAGTTGCAATTCCAAGAATGCCCTTCGACGCCTGTGCCTGCAAAATCACGAAGACTCCTGGGGGTAGGAGCTCCGCCTCCGACGATCAAGTTAGTAAAGATACAGGAGGTAGAATGCACGTAATGTAGAAGTTACTTCTCGCCTAATGGGAGAATTCTGCAATTAATATTGCTCGGGGTAAGTGTTTTTCTTTTTGAGGAGTATTCAATGTGAACAACAAATGTTCCAGCCCCCCATTAATGAGGGTCCTTCCACTATTTATAGTGGGGAAGGGATGGTTTCCCTTTTAGGGTTTAGAGGACACGTGTCAGCAGAGGATTGGAGCCCTGCTGACCAACGGCTGGATGCCACGTGTCACTAGGCCATTGGGCCACGTGTTTAGGGTATTTTTACCCCAAACAACTTTCATTTGATACAATTAGCTTTGTAGAACGTATTTGACTTTCATTTGATTCAAATAGCTTTCTAGAAATGTGATTGACTTTCATTTTATTCAATCAGCTTTGTAGAATGTATTTGACTTCCATTTGATTTAAATAGCTTTGTTTGAATGTGTTTGACTTTCATTTGATCCAATTAGCTTTGTAGAATGTATTTTACTTTCATTTGATTCAAATAGCTTTGTTTGAATGTGTTTGACTTTCATTTGATTTAATTTGCTTTGTAGAATGCATTTCACTTTCATTTTATTTATATAGCTTTGTTTGAATGTGTTTGATTGTAATTTAAATTAAAAAGCTTTTTTTGAATGTGTTTGACTTTCATTTGATTTAAAAGGCTTTGTTTAATTGTGTTTGACTTTTAATTTGATTCAATTAGCTTTGTAGAATGTATTTTACTTTTATTTGATTTAATTAGCTTTGTGTGAATGCATTTCACTTTCATTTGATTTAAATAACTTTGTTTGAATGCGTTTGACTTTCATTTGATTCAAATAGCTTTATTTGAATGTGTTTGACTTTCATTTTATACAATTAGCTTTGTTGAACGTATTTGACATTCATTTGATTAAAATAGCTTTGTTGGAATATGTTTGACTTTCATTTGATTCAATTAGCTTTTTTGAATGTGTTTGACTTTCATTTGATTCAACTAGCTTTGTAAAATGTATTTGACTGTCATTTGATTCAAATAGCTTTGTTTGAATGTGTTTGACTTTCATTTGATTCAATTTGCTTTGTAGAATGTATTTGACTTTCATTTGATTCAAATAGCTTTGTTTGAATGTGTTTGACTTTCTTTTGATTCAATTTGCTTTGTAGAATGCATTTCACTTTCATTTGATTTATATACCTTTGTTTGAATGTATTTGACTTTAATTTAAATTAAAAAGTTTTTTTAGAATGTGTTTGACTTTCATTTGATTTAAAAGGCATTGTTTGAACGTGATTGACATTCATTTGATTCAATTAATTTTGTTTGAATGTGTTTGACTTTCATTGATTCAATTAGCTTCAGAGAATGTATTTGACTTTCGTTTGATTCAAATAGCGTTGTTTGAATGTGTTTAACTTTCATTTGATTCAATTAGCTTTGTAGAATGCATTTCACTTCCATTTGATTTAAATAGCTTTGTTTGAATGTGTTTGACTTTCATTTGATCCAATTAGCTTTGTAGAATGTATTTTACTTTAATTTGATTCAAATAGCTTTGTTTGAATGTGTTTGACTTTCATTTGATTTAATTAGCTTTGTAGAATGTATTTCACTTTCATTTGATTTATATAGCTTAATTTGAATGTGTTTGATTTTAATTTAAATTAAAAAGCTTTTTTTGAATGTGTTTGACTTTCATTTGATTTAAAAGGCTTTGTTTAAATGTGTTTGACTTTTAATTTGATTCAATTTGCTTTGTAGAATGTATTTTACTTTTATTTGATTTAATTAGCTTTGTGTGAATGCATTTGACTTTCATTTGATTTAAATAACTTTGTTTGAATGCGTTTGACTTTCATTTGATTCAATTAGCTTTGTTTGAATGTGTTTGACTTTCATTTGATTCAACTAGCTTTGTAAAATGTATTTGACTGTCATTTGATTCAAATAGCTTTGTTCGAATGTGTTTGACTTTCATTTTATTCAATTAGCTTAGTAGAATGTATTTGACTTTCATTTGATGCAAATAGCGTTGTTTGAATGTGTTTAACTTTCATTTGATTCAATTAGCTTTGTAGAATGCATTTCACTTCCATTTGAGTTAAATAACTTTATTTGAATGTGTTTGACTTTCATTTAATACAATTAGCTTTGTAGAACGTATTTGACTTTCATTTGATTCAAATAGCTTTGTAGAAATGTGATTGACTTTCATTTAATTCAATCAGCTTTGTAGAATGTATTTGACTTCCATTTGATTTAAATAGCTTTGTTTGAATGTGTTTGACTTTCATTTGATCCAATTAGCTTTGTAGAATGTATTTTACTTTCATTTGATTCAAATAGCTTTGTTTGAATGTGTTTGACTTTCATTTGATTTAATTTGCTTTGTAGAACGCATTTCACTTTCATTATATTTATATAGCTTTGTTTGATTGTGTTTGATTTTAATTTAAATTAAAAAGCTTTTTTTGAATGTGTTTGACTTTCATTTGATTTAAAAGGCTTTGTTTAAATGTGTTTTTAATTTGATTCAATTAGCTTTGTAGAATGTATTTTACTTTTATTTAATTTAATTAGCTTTGTGTGAATGCATTTCACTTTCATTTGAATTAAATAACTTTGTTTGAATGCGTTTGACTTTCATTTGATTCAAATAGCTTTATTTGAATGTGTTTGAATTTCATTTGATACAATTAGCTTTGTTGAACGTATTTGACATTCATTTGAATAAAATAGCTTTGTTGGAATATGTTTGACTTTCATTTGATTCAATTAGCTTTGTTTGAATGTGTTTGACTTTCATTTGATTCAACTAGCTTTGTAAAATGTATTTGACTGTCATTTGATTCAAATAGCTTTGTTTGAATGTGTTTGACTTTCATTTGATTCAATTTTCTTTGTAGAATGTATTTGACTTTCATTTGATTCAAATAGCTTTGTTTGAATGTGTTTGACTTTCTTTTGATTCAATTTGCTTTGTAGAATGCATTTCACTTTCATTTGATTTATATACCTTTGTTTGAATGTGTTTGACTTTCATTTAAATTAAAAAGCTTTTTTTGAATGTGTTTGACTTTCATTTGATTTAAAAGGCATTGTTTGAATGTGTTTGACTTTCGTTTGATTCAATTAATTTTGTTTGAATGTGTTTGACTTTCATTGATTCAATTAGCTTCGTAGAATGTATTTGACTTTCGTTTGATTCACATAGCGTTGTTTGAATGTGTTTAACTTTCATTTGATTCAATTAGCTTTGTAGAATGCATTTCACTTCCATTTGATTTAAATAACTTTGTTTGAATGTGTTTGACTTTCATTTGATACAATTAGCTTTGTTGAACGTATTTGACATTCATTTGATTAAAATAGCTTTGTTGGAATATGTTTGACTTTCATTTGATTCAATTAGCTTTGTTTGAATGTGTTTGACTTTCATTTGATTCAACTAGCTTTGTAAAATGTATTTGACTGTCATTTGATTCAAATAGCTTTGTTTGAATGTGTTTGACTTTCATTTGATTCAATTTTCTTTGTAGAATGTGTTTGACTTTTAATTTGATTCAATTAGCTTTGTAGAATGTATTTTACTATTATTTGATTTAATTAGCTTTGTGTGAATGCATTTCACTTTCATTTGATTTAAACAACTTCGTTTGAATGCGTTTGACTTTCATTTGATTCAAATAGCTTTATTTGAATGTGTTTGACTTTCATTTGATACAATTAGCTTTGTTGAACGTATTTGACATTCATTTGATTCAATTAGCTTCGTAGAATGTATTTGACTTTCGTTTGATTCAAATAGCGTTGTTTGAATGTGTTTAACTTTCATTTGATTTAATTAGCTTTGTAGAATGCATTTCACTTTCATTTGATTTAAATAACTTTGTTTGAATGTGTTTGACTTTCATTTGATACAATTAGCTTTGTAGAACGTATTTGACTTTCATTTGATTCAAATAGCTTTGTAGGAATGTGATTGACTTTCATTTAATTCAATCAGCTTTGTAGAATATATTTGACTTCCATTTGATTTATATAGCTTTGTTTGAATGTGTTTGACTTTCATTTGATCCAATTAGCTTTGTAGAATGTATTTTACTTTCATTTGATTCAACTAGCTTTGTTTGAATGTGTTTGACTTTCATTGGATTTAATTTGCTTTGTAGAATGTATTTCACTTTCATTTGATTTATATAGCTTTGTTTGAATGTGTTTGATTTTAATTTAAATTAAAAAGCTTTTTTTGAATGTGTTTGACTTTCATTTGATTTAAAAGGCTTTGTTTAAATGTGTTTGACTTTTAATTTGATTCAATTAGCTTTGTAGAATGTATTTTACTTTTATTTGAAATAATTAGCTTTGTGTGAATGCATTTGACTTTCATTTGATTTAAGTAACTTTGTTTGAATGCGTTTGACTTTCATTTGATTCAATTAGCTTTGTTTGAATATGTTTGACTTTCATTTGATTCAACTAGCTTTGTAAAATGTATTTGACTGTCAATTGATTCAAATAGCTTTGTTTGAATGTGTTTCACTTTCATTTGATTCAATTAGCTTAGTAGAATGTATTTGACTTTCATTTGATTCAAATAGCGTTGTTTGAATGTGTTTAACTTTCATTTGATTCAATTAGCTTTGTAGAATGCATTTCACTTCCATTTGAGTTAAATAACTTTGTTTGAATGTGTTTGACTTTCATTTGATACAATTAGCTTTGTAGAACGTATTTGACTTTCATTTGATTCAAATAGCTTTGAAGGAATGTGATTGACTTTCATTTAATTCAATCAGCTTTGTAGAATATATTTGACTTCCATTTGATTTAAATAGCTTTGTTTGAATGTGTTTGACTTTCATTTGATCCAATTAGCTTTGTAGAATGTATTTTACTTTCATTTGATTCAACTAGCTTTGTTTGAATGTGTTTGACTTTTATTGGATTTAATTTGCTTTGTAGAATGTATTTCACTTTCATTTGATTTATATAGCTTTGTTTGAATGTGTTTGATTTTAATTTAAATTAAAAAGCTTTTTTTGAATGTGTTTGACTTTCATTTGATTTGAAAGGCTTTGTTTAAATGTGTTTGACTTTTAATTTGATTCAATTAGCTTTGTAGAATGTATTTTACTTTTATTTGAAATAATTAGCTTTGTGTGAATGCATTTGACTTTCATTTGATTTAAGTAACTTTGTTTGAATGCGTTTGACTTTCATTTGATACAATTAGCTTTGTTGAACGTATTTGACATTCATTTGATTCAATTAGCTTCGTAGAATGTATTTGACTTTCGTTTGATTCAAATAGCGTTGTTTGAATGTGTTTAACTTTCATTTGATTTAATTAGCTTTGTAGAATGCATTTCACTTTCATTTGATTTAAATAACTTTGTTTGAATGTGTTTGACTTTCATTTGATACAATTAGCTTTGTAGAACGTATTTGACTTTCATTTGATTCAAATAGCTTTGTAGGAATGTGATTGACTTTCATTTAATTCAATCAGCTTTGTAGAATATATTTGACTTCCATTTGATTTATATAGCTTTGTTTGAATGTGTTTGACTTTCATTTGATCCAATTAGCTTTGTAGAATGTATTTTACTTTCATTTGATTCAACTAGCTTTGTTTGAATGTGTTTGACTTTCATTGGATTTAATTTGCTTTGTAGAATGTATTTCACTTTCATTTGATTTATATAGCTTTGTTTGAATGTGTTTGATTTTAATTTAAATTAAAAAGCTTTTTTTGAATGTGTTTGACTTTCATTTGATTTAAAAGGCTTTGTTTAAATGTGTTTGACTTTTAATTTGATTCAATTAGCTTTGTAGAATGTATTTTACTTTTATTTGAAATAATTAGCTTTGTGTGAATGCATTTGACTTTCATTTGATTTAAGTAACTTTGTTTGAATGCGTTTGACTTTCATTTGATTCAATTAGCTTTGTTTGAATATGTTTGACTTTCATTTGATTCAACTAGCTTTGTAAAATGTATTTGACTGTCAATTGATTCAAATAGCTTTGTTTGAATGTGTTTCACTTTCATTTGATTCAATTAGCTTAGTAGAATGTATTTGACTTTCATTTGATTCAAATAGCGTTGTTTGAATGTGTTTAACTTTCATTTGATTCAATTAGCTTTGTAGAATGCATTTCACTTCCATTTGAGTTAAATAACTTTGTTTGAATGTGTTTGACTTTCATTTGATACAATTAGCTTTGTAGAACGTATTTGACTTTCATTTGATTCAAATAGCTTTGAAGGAATGTGATTGACTTTCATTTAATTCAATCAGCTTTGTAGAATATATTTGACTTCCATTTGATTTAAATAGCTTTGTTTGAATGTGTTTGACTTTCATTTGATCCAATTAGCTTTGTAGAATGTATTTTACTTTCATTTGATTCAACTAGCTTTGTTTGAATGTGTTTGACTTTTATTGGATTTAATTTGCTTTGTAGAATGTATTTCACTTTCATTTGATTTATATAGCTTTGTTTGAATGTGTTTGATTTTAATTTAAATTAAAAAGCTTTTTTTGAATGTGTTTGACTTTCATTTGATTTGAAAGGCTTTGTTTAAATGTGTTTGACTTTTAATTTGATTCAATTAGCTTTGTAGAATGTATTTTACTTTTATTTGAAATAATTAGCTTTGTGTGAATGCATTTGACTTTCATTTGATTTAAGTAACTTTGTTTGAATGCGTTTGACTTTCATTTGATTCAATTAGCTTTGTTTGAATGTGTTTGACTTTCATTTGATTCAACTAGCTTTGTAAAATGTATTTGACTGTCATTTGATTCAAATAGCTTTGTTTGAATGTGTTTCACTTTCATTTGATTCAATTAGCTTAGTAGAATGTATTTGACTTTCATTTGATTCAAATAGCGTTGTTTGAATGTGTTTAACTTTCATTTGATTCAATTAGCTTTGTAGAATGCATTTCACTTCCATTTGAGTTAAATAACTTTGTTTGAATGTGTTTGACTTTCATTTGATACAATTAGCTTTGTAGAACGTATTTGACTTTCATTTGATTCAAATAGCTTTGAAGGAATGTGATTGACTTTCATTTAATTCAATCAGCTTTGTAGAATATATTTGACTTCCATTTGATTTAAATAGCTTTGTTTGAATGTGTTTGACTTTCATTTGATCCAATTAGCTTTGTAGAATGTATTTTACTTTCATTTGATTCAACTAGCTTTGTTTGAATGTGTTTGACTTTTATTGGATTTAATTTGCTTTGTAGAATGTATTTCACTTTCATTTGATTTATATAGCTTTGTTTGAATGTGTTTGATTTTAATTTAAATTAAAAAGCTTTTTTTGAATGTGTTTGACTTTCATTTGATTTGAAAGGCTTTGTTTAAATGTGTTTGACTTTTAATTTGATTCAATTAGCTTTGTAGAATGTATTTTACTTTTATTTGAAATAATTAGCTTTGTGTGAATGCATTTGACTTTCATTTGATTTAAGTAACTTTGTTTGAATGCGTTTGACTTTCATTTGATTCAATTAGCTTTGTTTGAATGTGTTTGACTTTCATTTGATTCAACTAGCTTTGTAAAATGTATTTGACTGTCATTTGATTCAAATAGCTTTGTTTGAATGTGTTTCACTTTCATTTGATTCAATTAGCTTAGTAGAATGTATTTGACCTTCATTTGATTCAAATAGCGTTGTTTGAATGTGTTTAACTTTCATTTGATTCAATTAGCTTTGTAGAATGCATTTCACTTCCATTTGAGTTAAATAACTTTGTTTGAATGTGTTTGACTTTCATTTGATACAATTAGCTTTGTAGAACGTATTTGACTTTCATTTGATTCAAATAGCTTTGTAGGAATGTGATTGACTTTCAATTAATTCAATCAGCTTTGTAAAACGTATTTGACTTCCATTTGATTTAAATAGCTTTGTTTGAATGTGTTTGACTTTCATTTGATCCAATTAGCTTTGTAGAATGTATTTTACTTTCAGTTGATTCAAATAGCTTTGTTTGAATGTGTTTGACTTTCATTTGATTTAATTTGCTTTGTAGAATGCATTTCACTTTCATTTTATTTATATAGCTTTGTTTGAATGTGTTTGATTTTAATTTAAATTAAAAAGCTTTTTTTGAATGTGTTTGACTTTCATTTGATTTAAAAGGCTTTGTTTAAATGTGTTTGACTTTTAATTTGATTCAATTAGCTTTGTAGAATGTATTTTACTTTTATTTGATTTAATTAGCTTTGTGTGAATGCATTTCACTTTCATTTGATTTAAATAACTTTGTTTGAATGCGTTTGACTTTCATTTGATTCAAATAGCTTTATTTGAATGTGTTTGACTTTCATTTGATACAATTAGCTTTGTTGAACGTATTTGACATTCATTTGATTAAAATAACTTTGTTGGAATATGTTTGACTTTCATTTGATTCAATTAGATTTGTTTGGATGCGTTTGACTTTCATTTGATTCAACTAGCTTTGTAAAATGTATTTGACTGTCATTTGATTCAAATAGCTTTGTTTGAATGTGTTTGACTTTCATTTGATTCAATTTGCTTTGTAGAATGTATTGGACTTTCATTTGATTCAAATAGCTTTGTTTGAATGTGTTTGACTTTCTTTTGATTCAATTTGCTTTGTAGAATGCATTTCACTTTCATTTGATTTATATACCTTTGTTTGAATGTGTTTGACTTTCATTTAAATTAAAAAGCTTTTTTTTGAATGTGTTTGACTTTCATTTGATTTAAAAGGCATTGTTTGAATGTGTTTGACTTTCATTTGATTCAATTAGTTTTGTTTGAATGTGTTTGACTTTCATTAATTCAATTAGCTTCGTAGAATGTATTTGACTTTCGTTTGATTCAAAAAGCGTTGTTTGAATGTGTTTAACTTTCATTTGATTTAATTAGCTTTGTAGAATGCATTTCACTTCCATTTGATTTAAATAAATTTGTTTGAATGTGTTTGACTTTCATTTGATACAATTAGCTTTGTAGAACGTATTTGACTTTCATTTGATTCAAATAGCTTTGTAGGAATGTGATTGACTTTCATTTAATTCAATCAGCTTTGTAGAATGTATTTGACTTCCATTTGATTTAAATAGCTTTGTTTGAATGTGTTTGACTTTCATTTGATCCAATTAGCTTTGTAGAATGTATTTTACTTTCATTTGATTCAAATAGCTTTGTTTGAATGTGTTTGACTTTCATTTGATTTAATTTTCTTTGTAAATTGCATTTCACTTTCATTTTATTTATATAGCTTTGTTTGAATGTGTTTGATTTTAATTTAAATTAAAAAGCTTTTTTTGAATGTGTTTGACTTTCATTTGATTTAAAAGGCTTTGTTTAAATGTGTTTGACTTTTAATTTGATTCAATTAGCTTTGTAGAATGTATTTTACTTTTTTTTGATTTAATTAGCTTTGTGTGAATGCATTTCACTTTCTTTTTATTTAAATAACTTTGTTTGAATGCGTTTGACTTTCATTTGATTCAAATAGCTTTATTTGAATGTGTTTTATTTTCATTTGATACAATTAGCTTTGTTGAACGTATTTGACATTCATTTGATTAAAATAGCTTTGTTGGAATATGTTTGACTTTCATTTGATTTAATTAGCTTTGTTTGAATGTGTTTGACTTTCATTTGATTCAACTAGCTTTGTAAAATGTATTTGACTGTCATTTGATTCAAATAGCTTTGTTTGAATGTGTTTCATTTTCATTTGATTCAATTAGCTTAGTAGAATGTATTTGACTTTCATTTGATTCAAATAGCGTTGTTTGAATGTGTTTAACTTTCATTTGATTCAATTAGCTTTGTAGAATGCATTTCACTTCCATTTGAGTTAAATAACTTTGTTTGAATGTGTTTGACTTTCATTTGATACAATTAGCTTTGTAGAACGTATTTGACTTTCATTTGATTCAAATAGCTTTGTAGGAATGTGATTGACTTTCATTTAATTCAATCAGCTTTGTAGAATGTATTTGACTTCCATTTTATTTAAATAGCTTTGTTTGAATGTGTTTGACTTTCATTTGATCCAATTAAATTTGTAGAATGTATTTTACTTTCATTTGATTCAAATAGCTTTGTTTGAATGTGTTTGACTTTCATTTGATTTAATTTGCTTTGTAGAATGCATTTCACTTTCATTTTATTTATATAGCTTTGTTTGAATGTGTTTGATTTTAATTTAAATTAAAAAGCTTTTTTTGAATGTGTTTGACTTTCATTTGATTTTAAAGGCTTTGTTTAAATGTGTTTGACTTTTAATTTGATTCAATTAGCTTTGTAGAATGTATTTTACTTTTATTTGATTTAATTAGCTTTGTGTAAATGCATTTCACTTTCATTTGATTTAAATAACTTTGTTTGAATGCGTTTGACTTTCATTTGATTCAAATAGCTTTATTTGAATGTGTTTGACTTTCATTTGATACAATTAGCTTTGTTGAACGTATTTGACATTCATTTGATTAAAATAACTTTGTTGGAATATGTTTGACTTTCATTTGATTCAATTAGATTTGTTTGAATGTGTTTGACTTTCATTTGATTCAACTAGCTTTGTAAAATGTATTTGACTGTCATTTGATTCAAATAGCTTTGTTTGAATGTGTTTGACTTTCATTTGATTCAATTTGCTTTGTAGAATGTATTGGACTTTCATTTGATTCAAATAGCTTTGTTTGAATGTGTTTGACTTTCTTTTGATTCAATTTGCTTTGTAGAATGCATTTCACTTTCATTAGATTTATATACCTTTGTTTGAATGTGTTTGACTTTCATTTAAATTAAAAAGCTTTTTTTTGAATGTGTTTGACTTTCATTTGATTTAAAAGGCATTGTTTGAATGTGTTTGACTTTCATTTGATTCAATTAGTTTTGTTTGAATGTGTTTGACTTTCATTGATTCAATTAGCTTCGTAGAATGTATTTGACTTTCGTTTGATTCAAAAAGCGTTGTTTGAATGTGTTTAACTTTCATTTGATTTAATTAGCTTTGTCGAATGCATTTCACTTCAATTTGATTTAAATAAATTTGTTTGAATGTGTTTGACTTTCATTTGATACAATTAGCTTTGTAGAACGTATTTGACTTTCATTTGATTCAAATAGCTTTGTAGGAATGTGATTGACTTTCATTTAATTCAATCAGCTTTGTAGAATGTATTTGACTTCCATTTGATTTAAGTAGCTTTGTTTGAATGTGTTTGACTTTCATTTGATCCAATTAGCTTTGTAGAATGTATTTTACTTTCATTTGATTCAAATAGCTTTGTTTGAATGTGTTTGACTTTCATTTGATTTAATTTTCTTTGTAAATTGCATTTCACTTTCATTTTATTTATATAGCTTCGTTTGAATGTGTTTGATTTTAATTTAAATTAAAAAGCTTTTTTTGAATGTGTTTGACTTTCATTTGATTTAAAAGGCTTTGTTTAAATGTGTTTGCCTTTTAATTTGATTCAATTAGCTTTGTAGAATGTATTTTACTTTTATTTGATTTAATTAGCTTTGTGTGAATGCATTTCACTTTCATTTTATTTAAATAACTTTGTTTGAATGCGTTTGAATTTCATTTGATTCAAATAGCTTTATTTGAATGTGTTTTATTTTCATTTGATACAATTAGCTTTGTTGAACGTATTTGACATTCATTTGATTAAAATAGCTTTGTTGGAATATGTTTGACTTTCATTTGATTTAATTAGCTTTGTTTGAATGTGTTTGACTTTCATTTGATTCAACTAGCTTTGTAAAATGTATTTGACTGTCATTTGATTCAAATAGCTTTGTTTGAATGTGTTTGACTTTCATTTGATTCAATTTGCTTTGTAGAATGTATTTGACTTTCATTTGATTCAAATAGCTTTGTTTGAATGTGTTTGACTTTCTTTTGATTCAATTTGCTTTGTAGAATGCATTTCACTTTCATTTGATTTATATACCTTTGTTTGAATGTGTTTTGACTTTCATTAAAATTAAAAAGCTTTTTTTTTAATGTGTTTAACTTTCATTTGATTTAAAAGGCATTGTTTGAATGTGTTTGACTTTCATTTGATTCAATTAGTTTTGTTTGAATGTGTTTGACTTTCATTGATTCAATTAGCTTCGTAGAATGTATTTGACTTTCGTTTGATTTAAATAGCGTTGTTTGAATGTGTTTAACTTTCATTTGATTCAATTAGCTTTGTAGAATGCATTTCACTTCCATTTGATTTAAATAACTTTGTTTGAATGTGTTTGACTTTCATTGGATACAATTAGCTTTGTAGAACGTATTTGACTTTCATTTGATTCAAATAGCTTTGTAGGAATGTGATTGACTTTCATTTAATTCAATAGCTTTGTAGAATGTATTTGACTTCCATTTGATTTAAATAGCTTTGTTTGAATGTGTTTGACTTTCATTTGATCCAATTAAATTTGTAGAATGTATTTTACTTTCATTTGATTTAAATAGCTTTGTTAGAATGTGTTTAACTTTCATTTGATTTAATTAGCTTTGTAGAATGCATTTCACTTCCATTTGATTTAAATAACTTTGTTTGAATGTGTTTGACTTTCATTTGATACAATTAGCTTTGTAGAACGTATTTGACTTTCATTTGATTCAAATAGCTTTGTAGGAATGTGATTGACTTTCATTTAATTCAATCAGCTTTGTAGAATATATTTGACTTCCATTTGATTTATATAGCTTTGTTTGAATGTGTTTGACTTTCATTTGATCCAATTAGCTTTGTAGAATGTATTTTACTTTCATTTGATTCAACTAGCTTTGTTTGAATGTGTTTGACTTTCATTGGATTTAATTTGCTTTGTAGAATGTATTTCACTTTCATTTGATTTATATAGCTTTGTTTGAATGTGTTTGATTTTAATTTAAATTAAAAAGCTTTTTTTGAATGTGTTTGACTTTCATTTGATTTAAAAGGCTTTGTTTAAATGTGTTTGACTTTTAATTTGATTCAATTAGCTTTGTAGAATGTATTTTACTTTTATTTGAAATAATTAGCTTTGTGTGAATGCATTTGACTTTCATTTGATTTAAGTATCTTTGTTTGAATGCGTTTGACTTTCATTTGATTCAATTAGCTTTGTTTGAATATGTTTAACTTTCATTTGATTCAACTAGCTTTGTAAAATGTATTTGACTGTCAATTGATTCAAATAGCTTTGTTTGAATGTGTTTCACTTTCATTTGATTCAATTAGCTTAGTAGAATGTATTTGACTTTCATTTGATTCAAATAGCGTTGTTTGAATGTGTTTAACTTTCATTTGATTCAATTAGCTTTGTAGAATGCATTTCACTTCCATTTGAGTTAAATAACTTTGTTTGAATGTGTTTGACTTTCATTTGATACAATTAGCTTTGTAGAACGTATTTGACTTTCATTTGATTCAAATAGCTTTGTAGGAATGTGATTGACTTTCATTTAATTCAATCAGCTTTGTAGAATATATTTGACTTCCATTTGATTTAAATAGCTTTGTTTGAATGTGTTTGACTTTCATTTGATCCAATTAGCTTTGTAGAATGTATTTTACTTTCATTTGATTCAACTAGCTTTGTTTGAATGTGTTTGACTTTTATTGGATTTAATTTGCTTTGTAGAATGTATTTCACTTTCATTTGATTTATATAGCTTTGTTTGAATGTGTTTGATTTTAATTTAAATTAAAAAGCTTTTTTTGAATGTGTTTGACTTTCATTTGATTTAAAAGGCTTTGTTTAAATGTGTTTGACTTTTAATTTGATTTAATTAGCTTTGTAGAATGTATTTTACTTTTATTTGAAATAATTAGCTTTGTGTGAATGCATTTGACTTTCATTTGATTTAAGTAACTTTGTTTGAATGCGTTTGACTTTCATTTGATTCAATTAGCTTTGTTTGAATGTGTTTGACTTTCATTTGATTCAACTAGCTTTGTAAAATGTATTTGACTGTCATTTGATTCAAATAGCTTTGTTTGAATGTGTTTCACTTTCATTTGATTCAATTAGCTTAGTAGAATGTATTTGACTTTCATTTGATTCCAATAGCGTTGTTTGAATGTGTTTAACTTTCATTTGATTCAATTAGCTTTGTAGAATGCATTTCACTTCCATTTGTGTTAAATAACTTTGTTTGAATGTGTTTGACTTTCATTTGATACAATTAGCTTTGTAGAACGTATTTGACTTTCATTTGATTCAAATAGCTTTGTAGGAATGTGATTGACTTTCAATTAATTCAATCAGCTTTGTAAAACGTATTTGACTTCCATTTGATTTAAATAGCTTTGTTTGAATGTGTTTGACTTTCATTTGATCCAATTAGCTTTGTAGAATGTATTTTACTTTCATTTGATTCAAATAGCTTTGTTTGAATGTGTTTGACTTTCATTTGATTTAATTTGCTTTGTAGAATGCATTTCACTTTCATTTTATTTATATAGCTTTGTTTGAATGTGTTTGATTTTAATTTAAATTAAAAAGCTTTTTTTGAATGTGTTTGACTTTCATTTGATTTAAAAGGCTTTGTTTAAATGTGTTTGACTTTTAATTTGATTCAATTAGCTTTGTAGAATGTATTTTACTTTTATTTGATTTAATTAGCTTTGTGTGAATGCATTTCACTTTCATTTGATTTAAATAACTTTGTTTGAATGCGTTTGACTTTCATTTAATTCAAATAGCTTTATTTGAATGTGTTTGACTTTCATTTGATACAATTAGCTTTGTTGAACGTATTTGACATTCATTTGATTAAAATAACTTTGTTGGAATATGTTTGACTTTCATTTGATTCAATTAGATTTGTTTGGATGTGTTTGACTTTCATTTGATTCAACTAGCTTTGTAAAATTCATTTGACTGTCATTTGATTCAAATAGCTTTGTTTGAATGTGTTTGACTTTCATTTGATTCAATTTGCTTTGTAGAATGTATTGGACTTTCATTTGATTCAAATAGCTTTCTTTGAATGTGTTTGACTTTCTTTTGATTCAATTTGCTTTGTAGAATGCATTTCACTTTCATTTGATTTATATACCTTTGTTTGAATGTGTTTGACTTTCATTTAAATTAAAAAGCTTTTTTTTGAATGTGTTTGACTTTCATTTGATTTAAAAGGCATTGTTTGAATGTGTTTGACTTTCATTTGATTCAATTAGTTTTGTTTGAATGTGTTTGACTTTCATTAATTCAATTAGCTTCGTAGAATGTATTTGACTTTCGTTTGATTCAAAAAGCGTTGTTTGAATGTGTTTAACTTTCATTTGATTTAATTAGCTTTGTAGAATGCATTTCACTTCCATTTGATTTAAATAAATTTGTTTGAATGTGTTTGACTTTCATTTGATACAATTAGCTTTGTAGAACGTATTTGACTTTCATTTGATTCAAATAGCTTTGTAGGAATGTGATTGACTTTCATTTAATTCAATCAGCTTTGTAGAATGTATTTGACTTCCATTTGATTTAAATAGCTTTGTTTGAATGTGTTTGACTTTCATTTGATCCAATTAGCTTTGTAGAATGTATTTTACTTTCATTTGATTCAAATAGCTTTGTTTGAATGTGTTTGACTTTCATTTGATTTAATTTTCTTTGTAAATTGCATTTCACTTTCATTTTATTTATATAGCTTTGTTTGAATGTGTTTGATTTTAATTTAAATTAAAAAGCTTTTTTTGAATGTGTTTGACTTTCATTTGATTTAAAAGGCTTTGTTTAAATGTGTTTGACTTTTAATTTGATTCAATTACCTTTGTAGAATGTATTTTACTTTTATTTGATTTAATTAGCTTTGTGTGAATGCATTTCACTTTCTTTTTATTTAAATAACTTTGTTTGAATGCGTTTGACTTTCATTTGATTCAAATAGCTTTATTTGAATGTGTTTTATTTTCATTTGATACAATTAGCTTTGTTGAACGTATTTGACATTCATTTGATTAAAATAGCTTTGTTGGAATATGTTTCACTTTCATTTGATTTAAATAACTTTGTTTGAATGCGTTTGACTTTCATTTGATTCAAATAGCTTTATTAGAATGTGTTTGACTTTCATTTGATACAATTAGCTTTGTTGAACGTATTTGACATTCATTTGATTAAAATAGCTTTGTTGGAATATGTTTGACTTTCATTTGATTTAATTAGCTTTGTTTGAATGTGTTTGACTTTCATTTGATTCAACTAGCTTTGTAAAATGTATTTGACTGTCATTTGATTCAAATAGCTTTGTTTGAATGTGTTTCATTTTCATTTGATTCAATTAGCTTAGTAGAATGTATTTGACTTTCATTTGATTCAAATAGCGTTGTTTGAATGTGTTTAACTTTCATTTGATTCAATTAGCTTTGTAGAATGCATTTCACTTCCATTTGAGTTAAATAACTTTGTTTGAATGTGTTTGACTTTCATTTGATACAATTAGCTTTGTAGAACGTATTTGACTTTCATTTGATTTAAATAGCTTTGTAGGAATGTGATTGACTTTCATTTAATTCAATCAGCTTTGTAAAATGTATTTGACTTCCATTTGATTTAAATAGCTTTGTTTGAATGTGTTTAAATTTCATTTGATCCAATTAGCTTTGTAGAATGTATTTTACTTTCATTTGATTCAAATAGCTTTGTTTGAATGTGTTTGACTTTCATTTGATTTAATTTGCTTTGTAGAATGCATTTCACTTTCATTTTATTTATATAGCTTTGTTTGAATGTGTTTGATTTTAATTTAAATTAAAAAGCTTTTTTTGAATGTGTTTGACTTTCATTTGATTTAAAAGGCTTTGTTTAAATGTGTTTGACTTTTAATTTGATTCAATTAGCTTTGTAGAATGTATTTTACTTTTATTTGATTTAATTAGCTTTGTGTGAATGCATTTCACTTTCATTTGATTTAAATAACTTTGTTTGAATGCGTTTGACTTTCATTTGATTCAAATAGCTTTATTTGAATGTGTTTGACTTTCATTTGATACAATTAGCTTTGTTGAACGTATTTGACATTCATTTGATTAAAATAACTTTGTTAGAATATGTTTGACTTTCATTTGATTCAATTAGATTTGTTTGAATGTGTTGACTTTCATTTGATTCAACTAGCTTTGTAAAATGTATTTGACTGTCATTTGATTCAAATAGCTTTGTTTGAATGTGTTTGACTTTCATTTGATTCAATTTGCTTTGTAGAATGTATTGGACTTTCATTTGATTCAAATAGCTTTGTTTGAATGTGTTTGACTTTCTTTTGATTCAATTTGCTTTGTAGAATGCATTTCACTTTCATTAGATTTATATACCTTTGTTTGAATGTGTTTGACTTTCATTTAAATTAAAAAGCTTTTTTTTGAATGTGTTTGACTTTCATTTGATTTAAAAGGCATTGTTTGAATGTGTTTGACTTTCATTTGATTCAATTAGTTTTGTTTGAATGTGTTTGACTTTCATTGATTCAATTAGCTTCGTAGAATGATGCGTGCATCAATGTGAACGATGAGCATGTTGAAGAATTATTCCAAGAAAGTCAAGAAAGCATGAATCTATACTTGGAAGCTTCTTCAATAGGTCAAACTTACTATCGGGGGCATCAAGACAAAGCCACGCTTTGTATGGTGGCGTTCTTGGGAGTTCTTGAAGCTTCTTGATAGTTCTTTAAGGTTTCTTTAAAAGCTTTCTTAGGTTTTTGCTTACAAGTTTTTACCTTTCACTTGAAAGGGTTTTTCTTGTTTTAAGCACTTAGGATTTCTAATTGCATTAGGAATTGTTTTAGTCTAGTAGGCGTCAATAATAGCTTGGAGTGCAAGCTTGAGTTAGGATAAAATAGGCAAGTTTTATCTTAAGAGTAGTTAGAGTTTAAGTAGGATTAAATAACTAAATCAAAGTTATCTAAACTTGATTAAGTTATGCAATCCGTGGGTTTTTGTTAGGGGATTAGAATTCTAATTCAAGTGGGATTAGGATAATTGATTGAGTTTATAAATATAGGGTTGTAATCTTCGAATAATATACAAGTTTAATCATACATTCATAATAATATTTCTTATTGCTTTTGTTTAAGTTGGATTACTTAAATTCTTGATTGGTGGATTCCAATTTGCTGTTTTGTTTGTTTTAGTTAAAACAATCACCTAGGTTGATTAATTAGGTGGATTCTTGATTAATTAATCTAAGTTTCTTGCTTAATTCTTGGTGAATTTTCTGTATAGAATTAGGTTAGATTCATATCTTTGTGAGGCTTAGTTTTCGGACTAAAAATCACATCATCTTGGTATCAGAGCACAGTTTCGGTAGAATTTAAACTGGTGACGTTAGGCTTGGAATTTTTGGCTGAAATTTTGTGGCAAGATTCAGAAAACGTAGATCAACATTGTGTCAAAATTTCGTGTCAATTGGACGCGTAACGAAGTCTGTGCAACCTCAAACTTTTGAGAGTGTTACACAAAGTTGCGATCTGGAGAACGGTTCTTATTTGCTTCAAGAATCAATCAAGATTCAATCTTTTAATCAAGATTTTGCATAAACTAAACCTGGTTTGTGTAGGAGCAATGAGTGACGAAGAAATCCCAGGGATTCCAAGGGGTTTGAACCTTGATCAAGCGCATAACTTGCGGAGGGATCGTCAAATAGAGCGATTGTCACAACAATTGCAAGAAGTATTGGCTAGGCTTGACGAACGTGACAAAACTTCATCTTCAAGGAAGAACAAATCAGTTGCAATTTCTAGTTCAAGTGAAGACGAATATGAAAGGAGAAAAGCAAGTAGATCACGCCATAAAGATTCATCTTCGAGTGATGAACCTAGAAGGCATAGACGGAAGAACAAGGCCAAAGATGATGACCGAAATATAAGGTTAGATTTTCCGGAATTCAATGGTAGTATGCTAGACCCCGAAAAATATTTTGAGTGGGTTAGAAGAGCCGAAACACTCTTTGATTACAAGGAGTATGATGAACGAAAGAGGTGCAAACTTGCTGAATTAAAACTCACAGGTTATGCGAGTTTATGGTATGATAATCTCAAGAAAAAGAGACGCAAGGAGGGACGATCCAAGATCACTACTTGGACACAATTGCAGAAATATATGAAGCGTCAATTTGTGCCCCATGAGTACGTGCAAGAAGTGTATCTCAAGATGCAGACTTTTAAGCAAGGAAATCAATCCGTGGAGGCTTATTTGTGTGAGTTTGAGAAACTATGTTTATTGTGTGATTTAGAAGAAATTCTAGGGCACAAAATAGCACGTTTTATTGCAGGTTTGAACGAAAATGTTCAAGAGAAGATTGAATTGCACGAATACTATTCGTTTGAAGAAGTATGCAAGGCGGCCATTAAGGTTGAAAGACAATTCAAGGCCAAGAAGACCTCAAGTGTGAAACCGTTCACACGCACGTTCACAAAGGCTAGTGACAAGCCTACCTTTGATAGGACTTCTTCTAATCCGTATGCTAAAGATAACAAACCCAGAAACGAAGCTAGCAAGAAGGTGACCGAAGATAGAAAATGTTTCAAATGTGGGAGTGTTGGCCACATAGCAAGCAATTGCTACTCAAAACGCACTATGACGGCTCAAGAATGGGAAGAAGAGAAAGCTAGGTGCGAGGGAAATAGTGACATGGAGGTTGTGGTCGAGAAAGAACGTGATTTTGAAGAAGAGGAGGGTAGTGCCGAAGAGGTTGATGGTGAAACGCAAGGAAAGAGCTTGGTTCTAAGGAGAGCTCTTCACTCTAAACCTATGCCCATTGAAGAGAATCAAAGAGAGAAAATCTTTTTAACAAGGTGCAAGGTGGAAGATCGATTGTGTGACGTAATAATAGACTCGGGAAGTTGCACAAATGTGGTGTCTACAACTTTGATCAACAAATTAGAGTGGCCTACAACCGATCACCCAAAACCTTACAAGCTACATTGGCTCAATGATGCTAGTGACGTGAAGGTAACGAAACGAGCCCTAATCACCTTTTCAATTGGCAAATATCATGATAAAGTTTTATGTGATGTATGCCCTATGGATGCTTGTCATATCTTATTGGGTAGACCATGGCAATATGATAGATTTGTCAAGTTTAATGGTAGGACAAATGTGTATATAATTCGAAAAGGAAAGGGGGAAAAATCATATGCATTGAAACCACTTGTTGATCATAGAATTAACCCTAGTTCAAAAGGTGCATATTTAATTGGGGAAAAGGAGTTGGAGAAAGAAATCAACAACAACAATATAGTATATATTATGGTGGCTAACAATGTGCAAGTGAATGAAAGTAAACAAGAAAAGAGGCCCGTGGAATTAGAAGTAGTATTGCAAGAGTATTGTGATGTTTTTCCTAGTGAATTACCACCGGGATTACCACCAATTCGTGGTATTGAACATCAAATTGATCTTATTCCGGGAGCTCCACTACCTAACAAGGCAGCATATAGAAGTAATCCGGAAGAAACAAAGGAAATGCAACGTCAAATAGAGGAATTGATGCAAAGAGGCTACGTGAAAGAGAGTATGAGCCCATGTGCCGTGCCTACATTGTTAGTTCCAAAAAAAGATGGGAGTTGGCGTATGTGCATTGATAGTAGGAGTGTGAACAACATAACCATCAAGTATAGATTTCCTATACCTAGACTTGATGATTTGTTAGACGAATTGCATGGTTCAAAGCTATTTTCCAAGATTGATCTTATGAGTGGCTATCATCAAATACGCATGAGGGAAGGAGATGAATGGAAGACGGCTTTCAAGACTAAAGTGGGGTTGTATGAGTGGTTGGTCATGCCTTTTGGTCTAACCAATGCGCCCAGTACATTTATGAGATTGATGAACGAGGTGTTGAAACCATTTCTTGGAAGGTTCGTAGTTGTTTACTTGGATGACATATTAATTTATTCTGAAAATTTCAATGATCATCTAATGCATTTGAGAAGCGTTTTGGAGGTTCTTAGGGAGAAGAAGTTGTACGCAAAATTGGAAAAATGTTATTTTCTTGTTCCTAGCGTGACGTTTCTAGGGTATGTAGTATCCAAAGATGGTGTGTCCGTGGATCAATCCAAGGTTGAAGCTATCAAGACTTGGCCCGTACCTACCAATGTGAGTGAAGTTAGATCGTTTCATGGTCTAGCGTCGTTTTATAGAAGATTTGTGAAGAATTTTTCCACGATAGTTGCACCTATGACTGAATGCTTGAAGAAAGACAAGGGAAAATTCGAGTGGACCAAGGAAGCCCAACGTGCATTTGATTTGGTCAAAAGGAAGCTATGTGAAGCACCCGTACTTGCATTGCCGGATTTTTCACAACCATTTGAGGTAGAGACCGACGCTAGTGGTGTAGGGATTGGTGCCGTTTTGGTTCAAAAGAAGCGCCCTATTGCCTATTTTAGTGAGAAATTAAACGGTGCTAGATTGAACTATTCTACCTATGACAAGGAGTTCTATGCTATTGTGCGAGCATTGGACCATTGGAGTCACTATTTGCGCCCAAATCACTTTGTGTTGCATAGTGATCACGAAGCTTTGAAGTACATTCATGGTCAACAAAAATTGAACCCTAGACATGCTAAATGGGTAGAGTTTCTACAAGCTTTCAATTTTTCTTCAAAGTATAAGGAGGGGAAAGCAAATGTAGTGGCCGATGCACTATCTAGAAGACACACGTTGCTTGGAGTGTTGAATTGTAAACTACTTGGTTTCGCGTTAATCAAGGAGTACTATAAGGGGGACGTGGATTTCTCTACAATCCTAGAGGAGTGTTCCAAGGGGGCCGTAGGTTCCTATGTTTTACAAGACGGTTTTCTTTTCAAGGGGAATCGTTTGTGCGTGCCTAAGTGTTCTATTAGAGAATTAATAGTAAGAGAAGTGCATGGAGGAGGGATAGCGGGACATTTTGGCATAACGAAAACATTAACTATGCTGCAAGAGCATTTTTATTGGCCTAGAATGCTAGCGGATGTACAATCAATAGTTTCTAGGTGTGCAACATGTCAAAAAGCCAAGGCTACGTTTCATCAAGGCTTATATACGCCCTTGCCCGTGCCAGATTCACCTTGGGAAGACGTGTCTATGGATTTTGTAGTTGGTTTGCCAAGGACTCAAAGAGGAAAGGACTCAATCATGGTTGTAGTGGATCGATTTTCCAAGATGGCTCATTTCATACCTTGTCACAAAGTGGACGATGCTATGAAAGTGGCGGAATTGTATTTCAAGGAAGTGGTGAGACTACATGGGTTGCCGAACAGTATTGTGAGTGATCGTGATACAAAGTTCATGAGTTTCTTTTGGAAATCACTATGGAAGTTGGTGGGAACGAAGCTGTTATTTAGTACATCATATCACCCGCAAACGGACGGACAAACGGAGGTAACAAATCGAACTCTTGGTGTGCTTTTACGTGGACTAGTGAGCAAAACACAAAAAGATTGGGATATTAAGCTTGCTCATGCCGAGTTTGCTTACAATAGATCACCTACTTATGCCACAAAACACACACCATTCGAAGTTGTTTATGGTGTCAATCCAAAAATGCCCATTGATTTAATTGAAATTCCAAAAGGGGAAGTGATTCATAAGGATGCCGAGACTAAAATCAAGTACATGATAAAGCTACACGCACAAGTTAGAGCTAGGATTGAACGTGTCAATGAACTCTACAAAGCACGAGCTAACAAGAACAAAAAGCCACAAAGTTTTGAAGTTGGCGACTTGGTGTGGCTACACTTGAGAAAAGAGAGATTTCCTAACAAACGAAAGAATAAATTGATGCCAAGAAGTGAGGGGCCGTTCAAGATTATTGAGAAGATCAATGAGAATGCATATAAGCTTGAATTGCCGGGAGAATATGGTGTAAGCGCAACATTTAATATTGGGGATTTGGTGAAGTATTTGCCAGATGGTGCTATTGAAGATTTGAGGGCAAATTCTTTTGAAGAAGGGGAGGATGATGCGTGCATCAATGTGAACGATGAGCATGTTGAAGAATTATTCCAAGAAAGTCAAGAAAGCATGAATCTATACTTGGAAGCTTCTTCAATAGGTCAAACTTACTATCGGGGGCATCAAGACAAAGCCACGCTTTGTATGGTGGCGTTCTTGGGAGTTCTTGAAGCTTCTTGATAGTTCTTTAAGGTTTCTTTAAAAGCTTTCTTAGGTTTTTGCTTACAAGTTTTTACCTTTCACTTGAAAGGGTTTTTCTTGTTTTAAGCACTTAGGATTTCTAATTGCATTAGGAATTGTTTTAGTCTAGTAGGCGTCAATAATAGCTTGGAGTGCAAGCTTGAGTTAGGATAAAATAGGCAAGTTTTATCTTAAGAGTAGTTAGAGTTTAAGTAGGATTAAATAACTAAATCAAAGTTATCTAAACTTGATTAAGTTATGCAATCCGTGGGTTTTTGTTAGGGGATTAGAATTCTAATTCAAGTGGGATTAGGATAATTGATTGAGTTTATAAATATAGGGTTGTAATCTTCGAATAATATACAAGTTTAATCATACATTCATAATAATATTTCTTATTGCTTTTGTTTAAGTTGGATTACTTAAATTCTTGATTGGTGGATTCCAATTTGCTGTTTTGTTTGTTTTAGTTAAAACAATCACCTAGGTTGATTAATTAGGTGGATTCTTGATTAATTAATCTAAGTTTCTTGCTTAATTCTTGGTGAATTTTCTGTATAGAATTAGGTTAGATTCATATCTTTGTGAGGCTTAGTTTTCGGACTAAAAATCACATCATAGAATGTATTTGACTTTCGTTTGATTCAAAAAGCGTTGTTTGAATGTGTTTAACTTTCATTTGATTTAATTAGCTTTGTCGAATGCATTTCACTTCAATTTGATTTAAATAAATTTGTTTGAATGTGTTTGACTTTCATTTGATACAATTAGCTTTGTAGAACGTATTTGACTTTCATTTGATTCAAATAGCTTTGTAGGAATGTGATTGACTTTCATTTAATTCAATCAGCTTTGTAGAATGTATTTGACTTCCATTTGATTTAAGTAGCTTTGTTTGAATGTGTTTGACTTTCATTTGATCCAATTAGCTTTGTAGAATGTATTTTACTTTCATTTGATTCAAATAGCTTTGTTTGAATGTGTTTGACTTTCATTTGATTTAATTTTCTTTGTAAATTGCATTTCACTTTCATTTTAATTATATAGCTTCGTTTGAATGTGTTTGATTTTAATTTAAATTAAAAAGCTTTTTTTGAATGTGTTTGACTTTCATTTGATTTAAAAGGCTTTGTTTAAATGTGTTTGACTTTTAATTTGATTCAATTAGCTTTGTAGAATGTATTTTACTTTTATTTGATTTAATTAGCTTTGTGTGAATGCATTTCACTTTCATTTTATTTAAATAACTTTGTTTGAATGCGTTTGAATTTCATTTGATTCAAATAGCTTTATTTGAATGTGTTTTATTTTCATTTGATACAATTAGCTTTGTTGAACGTATTTGACATTCATTTGATTAAAATAGCTTTGTTGGAATATGTTTGACTTTCATTTGATTTAATTAGCTTTGTTTGAATGTGTTTGACTTTCATTTGATTCAACTAGCTTTGTAAAATGTATTTGACTGTCATTTGATTCAAATAGCTTTGTTTGAATGTGTTTGACTTTCATTTGATTCAATTTGCTTTGTAGAATGTATTTGACTTTCATTTGATTCAAATAGCTTTGTTTGAATGTGTTTGACTTTCTTTTGATTCAATTTGCTTTGTAGAATGCATTTCACTTTCATTTGATTTATATACCTTTGTTTGAATGTGTTTTGACTTTCATTTAAATTAAAAAGCTTTTTTTTTAATGTGTTTAACTTTCATTTGATTTAAAAGGCATTGTTTGAATGTGTTTGACTTTCATTTGATTCAATTAGTTTTGTTTGAATGTGTTGGACTTTCATTGATTCAATTAGCTTCGTAGAATGTATTTGACTTTCGTTTGATTTAAATAGCGTTGTTTGAATGTGTTTAACTTTCATTTGATTCAATTAGCTTTGTAGAATGCATTTCACTTCCATTTGATTTAAATAACTTTGTTTGAATGTGTTTGACTTTCATTGGATACAATTAGCTTTGTAGAACGTATTTGACTTTCATTTGATTCAAATAGCTTTGTAGGAATGTGATTGACTTTCATTTAATTCAATCAGCTTTGTAGAATGTATTTGACTTCCATTTGATTTAAATAGCTTTGTTTGAATGTGTTTGACTTTCATTTGATCCAATTAGCTTTGTAGAATGTATTTTACTTTCATTTGATTCAAATAGCTTTGTTTGAATGTGTTTGACTTTCATTTGATTTAATTTTCTTTGTAAATTGCATTTCACTTTCATTTTATTTATATAGCTTTGTTTGAATGTGTTTGATTTTAATTTAAATTAAAAAGCTTTTTTTGAATGTGTTTGACTTTCATTTGATTTAAAAGGCTTTGTTTAAATGTGTTTGACTTTTAATTTGATTCAATTACCTTTGTAGAATGTATTTTACTTTTATTTGATTTAATTAGCTTTGTGTGAATGCATTTCACTTTCTTTTTATTTAAATAACTTTGTTTGAATGCGTTTGACTTTCATTTGATTCAAATAGCTTTATTTGAATGTGTTTTATTTTCATTTGATACAATTAGCTTTGTTGAACGTATTTGACATTCATTTGATTAAAATAGCTTTGTTGGAATATGTTTCACTTTCATTTGATTTAAATAACTTTGTTTGAATGCGTTTGACTTTCATTTGATTCAAATAGCTTTATTAGAATGTGTTTGACTTTCATTTGATACAATTAGCTTTGTTGAACGTATTTGACATTCATTTGATTAAAATAGCTTTGTTGGAATATGTTTGACTTTCATTTGATTTAATTAGCTTTGTTTGAATGTGTTTGACTTTCATTTGATTCAACTAGCTTTGTAAAATGTATTTGACTGTCATTTGATTCAAATAGCTTTGTTTGAATGTGTTTCATTTTCATTTGATTCAATTAGCTTAGTAGAATGTATTTGACTTTCATTTGATTCAAATAGCGTTGTTTGAATGTGTTTAACTTTCATTTGATTCAATTAGCTTTGTAGAATGCATTTCACTTCCATTTGAGTTAAATAACTTTGTTTGAATGTGTTTGACTTTCATTTGATACAATTAGCTTTGTAGAACGTATTTGACTTTCATTTGATTTAAATAGCTTTGTAGGAATGTGATTGACTTTCATTTAATTCAATCAGCTTTGTAAAATGTATTTGACTTCCATTTGATTTAAATAGCTTTGTTTGAATGTGTTTAAATTTCATTTGATCCAATTAGCTTTGTAGAATGTATTTTACTTTCATTTGATTCAAATAGCTTTGTTTGAATGTGTTTGACTTTCATTTGATTTAATTTGCTTTGTAGAATGCATTTCACTTTCATTTTATTTATATAGCTTTGTTTGAATGTGTTTGATTTTAATTTAAATTAAAAAGCTTTTTTTGAATGTGTTTGACTTTCATTTGATTTAAAAGGCTTTGTTTAAATGTGTTTGACTTTTAATTTGATTCAATTAGCTTTGTAGAATGTATTTTACTTTTATTTGATTTAATTAGCTTTGTGTGAATGCATTTCACTTTCATTTGATTTAAATAACTTTGTTTGAATGCGTTTGACTTTCATTTGATTCAAATAGCTTTATTTGAATGTGTTTGACTTTCATTTGATACAATTAGCTTTGTTGAACGTATTTGACATTCATTTGATTAAAATAACTTTGTTAGAATATGTTTGACTTTCATTTGATTCAATTAGATTTGTTTGAATGTGTTGACTTTCATTTGATTCAACTAGCTTTGTAAAATGTATTTGACTGTCATTTGATTCAAATAGCTTTGTTTGAATGTGTTTGACTTTCATTTGATTCAATTTGCTTTGTAGAATGTATTGGACTTTCATTTGATTCAAATAGCTTTGTTTGAATGTGTTTGACTTTCTTTTGATTCAATTTGCTTTGTAGAATGCATTTCACTTTCATTAGATTTATATACCTTTGTTTGAATGTGTTTGACTTTCATTTAAATTAAAAAGCTTTTTTTTGAATGTGTTTGACTTTCATTTGATTTAAAAGGCATTGTTTGAATGTGTTTGACTTTCATTTGATTCAATTAGTTTTGTTTGAATGTGTTTGACTTTCATTGATTCAATTAGCTTCGTAGAATGTATTTGACTTTCGTTTGATTCAAAAAGCGTTGTTTGAATGTGTTTAACTTTCATTTGATTTAATTAGCTTTGTCGAATGCATTTCACTTCAATTTGATTTAAATAAATTTGTTTGAATGTGTTTGACTTTCATTTGATACAATTAGCTTTGTAGAACGTATTTGACTTTCATTTGATTCAAATAGCTTTGTAGGAATGTGATTGACTTTCATTTAATTCAATCAGCTTTGTAGAATGTATTTGACTTCCATTTGATTTAAGTAGCTTTGTTTGAATGTGTTTGACTTTCATTTGATCCAATTAGCTTTGTAGAATGTATTTTACTTTCATTTGATTCAAATAGCTTTGTTTGAATGTGTTTGACTTTCATTTGATTTAATTTTCTTTGTAAATTGCATTTCACTTTCATTTTAATTATATAGCTTCGTTTGAATGTGTTTGATTTTAATTTAAATTAAAAAGCTTTTTTTGAATGTGTTTGACTTTCATTTGATTTAAAAGGCTTTGTTTAAATGTGTTTGACTTTTAATTTGATTCAATTAGCTTTGTAGAATGTATTTTACTTTTATTTGATTTAATTAGCTTTGTGTGAATGCATTTCACTTTCATTTTATTTAAATAACTTTGTTTGAATGCGTTTGAATTTCATTTGATTCAAATAGCTTTATTTGAATGTGTTTTATTTTCATTTGATACAATTAGCTTTGTTGAACGTATTTGACATTCATTTGATTAAAATAGCTTTGTTGGAATATGTTTGACTTTCATTTGATTTAATTAGCTTTGTTTGAATGTGTTTGACTTTCATTTGATTCAACTAGCTTTGTAAAATGTATTTGACTGTCATTTGATTCAAATAGCTTTGTTTGAATGTGTTTGACTTTCATTTGATTCAATTTGCTTTGTAGAATGTATTTGACTTTCATTTGATTCAAATAGCTTTGTTTGAATGTGTTTGACTTTCTTTTGATTCAATTTGCTTTGTAGAATGCATTTCACTTTCATTTGATTTATATACCTTTGTTTGAATGTGTTTTGACTTTCATTTAAATTAAAAAGCTTTTTTTTTAATGTGTTTAACTTTCATTTGATTTAAAAGGCATTGTTTGAATGTGTTTGACTTTCATTTGATTCAATTAGTTTTGTTTGAATGTGTTGGACTTTCATTGATTCAATTAGCTTCGTAGAATGTATTTGACTTTCGTTTGATTTAAATAGCGTTGTTTGAATGTGTTTAACTTTCATTTGATTCAATTAGCTTTGTAGAATGCATTTCACTTCCATTTGATTTAAATAACTTTGTTTGAATGTGTTTGACTTTCATTGGATACAATTAGCTTTGTAGAACGTATTTGACTTTCATTTGATTCAAATAGCTTTGTAGGAATGTGATTGACTTTCATTTAATTCAATAGCTTTGTAGAATGTATTTGACTTCCATTTGATTTAAATAGCTTTGTTTGAATGTGTTTGACTTTCATTTGATCCAATTAAATTTGTAGAATGTATTTTACTTTCATTTGATTCAAATAGCTTTGTTAGAATGTGTTTGACTTTCATTTGATTTAATTTGCTTTGTAGAATGTATTTCACTTCCATTTGAGTTAAATAACTTTGTTTGAATGTGTTTGACTTTCATTTGATACAATTAGCTTTGTAGAACCTATTTGACTTTCATTTGATTCAAATAGCTTTGTAGGAATGTGATTGACTTTCATTTAATTCAATCAGCTTTGTAAAATGTATTTGACTTCCATTTGATTTAAATAGCTTTGTTTGAATGTGTTTGACTTTCATTTGATCCAATTAGCTTTGTAGAATGTATTTGACTTTTATTTGATTCCAATAGCTTTGTTTAAATGTGTTTGAATTTCATTTGATTCAATTAGCTTTGTAGAATGTATTTGACTTTTATTTGATTTAATTTGCTTTGTTTGAATGTATTTGACTTTCATTTGGTTCAAATAGATTTGTAAAATGTATTTGACTTTCATTTGATTCTAATAGCTTTGTAAAATGTATTTGACTTTTTTTTTTATTCAAATAGCATTGTTTGAAAGTGTTTGAGTTTCATTTGATTCAATTAGCTTTGTAGAATGTATTTGACTTTCATTTGATTCAAATAGCTTTGTTTGATTGTGATTGAATTTCATTTGATTCAATTTGCTTTGCAGATTGCATTTCACTTTCATTTGATTTATATAGCTTTGTTTGAATGTGTTTGACTTTCATTTAAATTAAAAAGCTTTTTTTGAATGTGTTTGACTTTCATTTAATTTAAAAGGCTTTGTATGAATGTGTTTGACTTTTATTTGATTCAATTAGCTTTGTAGAATGTATTTGAATCTAATTTGATTTAATTAGCTATGTTTGAACGTGTTTGACTCTCATTTGATTCAAATAGCTTTGTTTGAATGTGTTTGACTTTTATTTGATTCAATTAGCTTTGTAGAATGTATTCGACTTTCATTTGATTAAAGTAGCTTTGTTTGAATGTGTTTGACTTTCATTTGATTTAATTTGCTTTGTTTGAATGTGTTTGACTTTCATTTGATTCTATTAGCTTTGTTTAATGTATTTGACTTTCATTTGATTCAATTAGCTTTGTTTTAATGTGTTTGACTTTCATTTGATTCAATTAGCTTTGTAGAATGTATTTGACTTTTATTTGATTTAATTAGCTTTGTTTGAATGTATTTGACTCTCATTTGATTCAAATAGCTTTGTTTGAATGTGTTTAACTTTCATTTGATTCAATTAGCTTTGTAGAATGCATTTCACTTTCATTTGATTTAAATAACTTTGTTTGAATGCGTTTGACTTTCATTTGATTCAAATAGCTTTATTAGAATGTGTTTGACTTTCATTTGATACAATTAGCTTTGTTGAACGTATTTGACATTCCTTTGATTAAAATAGCTTTGTTGGAATATGTTTGACTTTCATTTGATTCAATTAGCTTTGTTTCAATGTGTTTGACTTTCATTTGATTCAACTAGCTTTTTAAAAGGTATTTGACTGTCTTTTGATTCAAATAGCTTTGTTTGAATGTGTTTGACTTTCATTTGATTCAATTAGCTTAGTAGAATGTATTTGACTTTCATTTGATTCAAAAAGCGTTGTTTGAATGTGTTTAACTTTCATTTGATTCAATTAGCTTTGTAGAATGCATTTCACTTCCATTTGATTTAAATAACTTTGTTTGAATGTGTTTGACTTTCATTTGATACAATTAGCTTTGTAGAACGTATTTGACTTTCATTTGATTCAAATAGCTTTGTAGGAATGTGATTGACTTTCATTTAATTCAATCAGCTTTGTAGAATGTATTTGACTTCCATTTGATTTAAATAGCTTTGTTTGAATGTGTTTGACTTTCATTTGATCCAATTAGCTTTGTAGAATGTATTTTACTTTCATTTGATTCAAATAGCTTTGTTTGAATATGTTTGACTTTCATTTGATTTAATTTTCTTTGTAGAATGCATTTCACTTTCATTTTATTTATATAGCTTTGTTTGAATGTGTTTGATTTTAATTTAAATTAAAAAGCTTTTTTTGAATGTGTTTGACTTTCATTAGATTTTAAAGGCTTTGTTTGAATGTGTTTGACTTTTATTTGATTCAATTAGCTTTGTAGAATGTATTTTACTTTTATTTGATTTAATTAGCTTTGTGTGAATGCATTTCACTTTCATTTGATTTAAATAACTTTGTTTGAATGCGTTTGACTTTCATTTGATTCAAATAGCTTTATTTGAATGTGTTTGACTTTCATTTGATACAATTAGTTTTGTTGAACGTATTTGACATTCATTTGATTAAAATAGCTTTGTTGGAATATGTTTGACTTTCATTTGATTCAATTAGCTTTGTTTGAATGTGTTTGACTTTCATTTGATTCAACTAGCTTTGTAAAATGTATTTGACTGTCATTTGATTCAAATAGCTTTGTTTGAATGTGTTTGACTTTCATTTGATTCAATTAGCTTAGGAGAATGTATTTGACTTTCTTTTGATTCAAAAAGCGTTGTTTGAATGTGTTTAACTTTCATTTGATTCAATTAGCTTTGTAGAATGCATTTCACTTCCATTTGATTTAAATAACTTTGTTTGAATGTGTTTGACTTTCATTTGATACAATTAGCTTTGTAGAACGTATTTGACTTTCATTTGATTCAAATAGCTTTGTAGGAATGTGATTGACTTTCATTTAATTCAATAGCTTTGTAGAATGTATTTGACTTCCATTTGATTTAAATAGCTTTGTTTGAATGTGTTTGACTTTCATTTGATCCAATTAAATTTGTAGAATGTATTTTACTTTCATTTGATTCAAATAGCTTTGTTTGAATGTGTTTGACTTTCATTTGATTTTATTTGCTTTGTAGAATGTATTTCACTTCCATTTGAGTTAAATAACTTTGTTTGAATGTGTTTGACTTTCATTTGATACAATTAGCTTTGTAGAACGTATTTGACTTTCATTTGATTCAAATAGCTTTGTAGGAATGTGATTGACTTTCATTTAATTCAATCACCTTTGTAAAATGTATTTGACTTCCATTTGATTTAAATAGCTTTGTTTGAATGTGTTTGACTTTCATTTGATCCAATTAGCTTTGTAGAATGTATTTGACTTTTATTTGATTCCAATAGCTTTGTTTAAATGTGTTTGACTTTCATTTGATTCAATTAGCTTTGTAGAATGTATTTGACTTTTATTTGATTTAATTTGCTTTGTTTGAATGTATTTGACTTTCATTTGGTTCAAATAGATTTGTAAAATGTATTTGACTTTCATTTGATTCAAATAGCTTTGTAGAATGTATTTGACTTTTTTTTTATTCAAATAGCATTGTTTGAAAGTGTTTGAGTTTCATTTGATTCAATTAGCTTTGTAGAATGTATTTGACTTTCATTTGATTCAAATAGCTTTGTTTGAATGTGATTGAATTTCATTTGATTCAATTTGCTTTGTAGATTGCATTTCACTTTCATTTTATTTATATACCTTTGTTTGAATGTATTTGACTTTAATTTAAATTAAAAAGTTTTTTTAGAATGTGTTTGACTTTCATTTGATTTAAAAGGCATTGTTTGAACGTGATTGACATTCATTTGATTCAATTAATTTTGTTTGAATGTGTTTGACTTTCATTGATTCAATTAGCTTCAGAGAATGTATTTGACTTTCGTTTGATTCAAATAGCGTTGTTTGAATGTGTTTAACTTTCATTTGATCCAATTAGCTTTGTAGAATGTATTTTACTTTAATTTGATTCAAATAGCTTTGTTTGAATGTGTTTGACTTTCATTTGATTTAATTAGCTTTGTAGAATGTATTTCACTTTCATTTGATTTATATAGCTTAATTTGAATGTGTTTGATTTTAATTTAAATTAAAAAGCTTTTTTTGAATGTGTTTGACTTTCATTTGATTTAAAAGGCTTTGTTTAAATGTGTTTGACTTTTAATTTGATTCAATTTGCTTTGTAGAATGTATTTTACTTTTATTTGATTTAATTAGCTTTGTGTGAATGCATTTGACTTTCATTTGATTTAAATAACTTTGTTTGAATGCGTTTGACTTTCATTTGATTCAATTAGCTTTGTTTGAATGTGTTTGACTTTCATTTGATTCAACTAGCTTTGTAAAATGTATTTGACTGTCATTTGATTCAAATAGCTTTGTTCGAATGTGTTTGACTTTCATTTTATTCAATTAGCTTAGTAGAATGTATTTGACTTTCATTTGATGCAAATAGCGTTGTTTGAATGTGTTTAACTTTCATTTGATTCAATTAGCTTTGTAGAATGCATTTCACTTCCATTTGAGTTAAATAACTTTATTTGAATGTGTTTGACTTTCATTTCATACAATTAGCTTTGTAGAACGTATTTGACTTTCATTTGATTCAAATAGCTTTGTAGAAATGTGATTGACTTTCATTTAATTCAATCAGCTTTGTAGAATGTATTTGACTTCCATTTGATTTAAATAGCTTTGTTTGAATGTGTTTGACTTTCATTTGATCCAATTAGCTTTGTAGAATGTATTTTACTTTCATTTGATTCAAATAGCTTTGTTTGAATGTGTTTGACTTTCATTTGATTTAATTTGCTTTGTAGAACGCATTTCACTTTCATTATATTTATATAGCTTTGTTTGATTGTGTTTGATTTTAATTTAAATTAAAAAGCTTTTTTTGAATGTGTTTGACTTTCATTTGATTTAAAAGGCTTTGTTTAAATGTGTTTTTAATTTGATTCAATTAGCTTTGTAGAATGTATTTTACTTTTATTTAATTTAATTAGCTTTGTGTGAATGCATTTCACTTTCATTTGAATTAAATAACTTTGTTTGAATGCGTTTGACTTTCATTTGATTCAAATAGCTTTATTTGAATGTGTTTGAATTTCATTTGATACAATTAGCTTTGTTGAACGTATTTGACATTCATTTGAATAAAATAGCTTTGTTGGAATATGTTTGACTTTCATTTGATTCAATTAGCTTTGTTTGAATGTGTTTGACTTTCATTTGATTCAACTAGCTTTGTAAAATGTATTTGACTGTCATTTGATTCAAATAGCTTTGTTTGAATGTGTTTGACTTTCATTTGATTCAATTTTCTTTGTAGAATGTATTTGACTTTCATTTGATTCAAATAGCTTTGTTTGAATGTGTTTGACTTTCTTTTGATTCAATTTGCTTTGTAGAATGCATTTCACTTTCATTTGATTTATATACCTTTGTTTGAATGTGTTTGACTTTCATTTAAATTAAAAAGCTTTTTTTGAATGTGTTTGACTTTCATTTGATTTAAAAGGCATTGTTTGAATGTGTTTGACTTTCGTTTGATTCAATTAATTTTGTTTGAATGTGTTTGACTTTCATTGATTCAATTAGCTTCGTAGAATGTATTTGACTTTCGTTTGATTCACATAGCGTTGTTTGAATGTGTTTAACTTTCATTTGATTCAATTAGCTTTGTAGAATGCATTTCACTTCCATTTGATTTAAATAACTTTGTTTGAATGTGTTTGACTTTCATTTGATACAATTAGCTTTGTTGAACGTATTTGACATTCATTTGATTAAAATAGCTTTGTTGGAATATGTTTGACTTTCATTTGATTCAATTAGCTTTGTTTGAATGTGTTTGACTTTCATTTGATTCAACTAGCTTTGTAAAATGTATTTGACTGTCATTTGATTCAAATAGCTTTGTTTGAATGTGTTTGACTTTCATTTGATTCAATTTTCTTTGTAGAATGTGTTTGACTTTCATTTGATTTAAAAGGCTTTGTTTAAATGTGTTTGACTTTTAATTTGATTCAATTAGCTTTGTAGAATGTATTTTACTATTATTTGATTTAATTAGCTTTGTGTGAATGCATTTCACTTTCATTTGATTTAAACAACTTCGTTTGAATGCGTTTGACTTTCATTTGATTCAAATAGCTTTATTTGAATGTGTTTGACTTTCATTTGATACAATTAGCTTTGTTGAACGTATTTGACATTCATTTGATTCAATTAGCTTCGTAGAATGTATTTGACTTTCGTTTGATTCAAATAGCGTTGTTTGAATGTGTTTAACTTTCATTTGATTTAATTAGCTTTGTAAAATGCATTTCACTTTCATTTGATTTAAATAACTTTGTTTGAATGTGTTTGACTTTCATTTGATACAATTAGCTTTGTAGAACGTATTTGACTTTCATTTGATTCAAATAGCTTTGTAGGAATGTGATTGACTTTCATTTAATTCAATCAGCTTTGTAGAATATATTTGACTTCCATTTGATTTATATAGCTTTGTTTGAATGTGTTTGACTTTCATTTGATCCAATTAGCTTTGTAGAATGTATTTTACTTTCATTTGATTCAACTAGCTTTGTTTGAATGTGTTTGACTTTCATTGGATTTAATTTGCTTTGTAGAATGTATTTCACTTTCATTTGATTTATATAGCTTTGTTTTGAATGTGTTTGATTTTAATTTAAATTAAAAAGCTTTTTTTGAATGTGTTTGACTTTCATTTGATTTAAAAGGCTTTGTTTAAATGTGTTTGACTTTTAATTTGATTCAATTAGCTTTGTAGAATGTATTTTACTTTTATTTGAAATAATTAGCTTTGTGTGAATGCATTTGACTTTCATTTGATTTAAGTAACTTTGTTTGAATGCGTTTGACTTTCATTTGATTCAATTAGCTTTGTTTGAATATGTTTGACTTTCATTTGATTCAACTAGCTTTGTAAAATGTATTTGACTGTCAATTGATTCAAATAGCTTTGTTTGAATGTGTTTCACTTTCATTTGATTCAATTAGCTTAGTAGAATGTATTTGACTTTCATTTGATTCAAATAGCGTTGTTTGAATGTGTTTAACTTTCATTTGATTCAATTAGCTTTGTAGAATGCATTTCACTTCCATTTGAGTTAAATAACTTTGTTTGAATGTGTTTGACTTTCATTTGATACAATTAGCTTTGTAGAACGTATTTGACTTTCATTTGATTCAAATAGCTTTGAAGGAATGTGATTGACTTTCATTTAATTCAATCAGCTTTGTAGAATATATTTGACTTCCATTTGATTTAAATAGCTTTGTTTGAATGTGTTTGACTTTCATTTGATCCAATTAGCTTTGTAGAATGTATTTTACTTTCATTTGATTCAACTAGCTTTGTTTGAATGTGTTTGACTTTTATTGGATTTAATTTGCTTTGTAGAATGTATTTCACTTTCATTTGATTTATATAGCTTTGTTTGAATGTGTTTGATTTTAATTTAAATTAAAAAGCTTTTTTTGAATGTGTTTGACTTTCATTTGATTTGAAAGGCTTTGTTTAAATGTGTTTTGACTTTTAATTTGATTCAATTAGCTTTGTAGAATGTATTTTACTTTTATTTGAAATAATTAGCTTTGTGTGAATGCATTTGACTTTCATTTGATTTAAGTAACTTTGTTTGAATGCGTTTGACTTTCATTTGATTCAATTAGCTTTGTTTGAATGTGTTTGACTTTCATTTGATTCAACTAGCTTTGTAAAATGTATTTGACTGTCATTTGATTCAAATAGCTTTGTTTGAATGTGTTTCACTTTCATTTGATTCAATTAGCTTAGTAGAATGTATTTGACTTTCATTTGATTCAAATAGCGTTGTTTGAATGTGTTTAACTTTCATTTGATTCAATTAGCTTTGTAGAATGCATTTCACTTCCATTTGAGTTAAATAACTTTGTTTGAATGTGTTTGACTTTCATTTGATACAATTAGCTTTGTAGAACGTATTTGACTTTCATTTGATTCAAATAGCTTTGTAGGAATGTGATTGACTTTCATTTAATTCAATCAGCTTTGTAGAATGTATTTGACTTCCATTTTATTTAAATAGCTTTGTTTGAATGTGTTTGACTTTCATTTGATCCAATTAAATTTGTAGAATGTATTTTACTTTCATTTGATTCAAATAGCTTTGTTTGAATGTGTTTGACTTTCATTTGATTTAATTTGCTTTGTAGAATGCATTTCACTTTCATTTTATTTATATAGCTTTTGTTTGAATGTGTTTGATTTTAATTTAAATTAAAAAGCTTTTTTTTGAATGTGTTTGACTTTCATTTGATTTAAAAGGCTTTGTTTAAATGTGTTTGACTTTTAATTTGATTCAATTAGCTTTGTAGAATGTATTTTACTTTTTATTTGATTTAATTAGCTTTGTGTGAATGCATTTCACTTTCATTTGATTTAAATAACTTTGTTTGAATGCGTTTGACTTTCATTTGATTCAAATAGCTTTATTTGAATGTGTTTTGACTTTCATTTGATACAATTAGCTTTGTTGAACGTATTTGACATTCATTTGATTAAAATAACTTTGTTGGAATATGTTTGACTTCATTTGATTCAATTAGATTTGTTTGATGCGTTTGACTTTCATTTGATTCAACTAGCTTTGTAAAATGTATTTGACTGTCATTTGATTCAAATAGCTTTGTTTGAATGTGTTTGACTTTCATTTGATTCAATTTGCTTTGTAGAATGTATTGGACTTTCATTTGATTCAAATAGCTTTGTTTGAATGTGTTTGACTTTCTTTTGATTCAATTTGCTTTGTAGAATGCATTTCACTTTCATTTGATTTATATACCTTTGTTTGAATGTGTTTGACTTTCATTTAAATTAAAAAGCTTTTTTTTGAATGTGTTTGACTTTCATTTGATTTAAAAGGCATTGTTTGAATGTGTTTGACTTTCATTTGATTCAATTAGTTTTTGTTTGAATGTGTTTGACTTTCATTAATTCAATTAGCTTCGTAGAATGTATTTGACTTTCGTTTGATTCAAAAGCGTTGTTTGAATGTGTTTAACTTTCATTTGATTTAATTAGCTTTGTAGAATGCATTTCACTTCCATTTGATTTAAATAAATTTGTTTGAATGTGTTTGACTTTCATTTGATACAATTAGCTTTGTAGAACGTATTTGACTTTCATTTGATTCAAATAGCTTTGTAGGAATGTGATTGACTTTCATTTAATTCAATCAGCTTTGTAGAATGTATTTGACTTCCATTTGATTTAAATAGCTTTGTTTGAATGTGTTTGACTTTCATTTGATCCAATTAGCTTTGTAGAATGTATTTTACTTTCATTTGATTCAAATAGCTTTGTTTGAATGTGTTTGACTTTCATTTGATTTAATTTTCTTAGTAAATTGCATTTCACTTTCATTTTATTTATATAGCTTTGTTTGAATGTGTTTGATTTTAATTTAAATTAAAAAGCTTTTTTGAATGTGTTTGACTTTCATTTGATTTAAAAGGCTTTGTTTAAATGTGTTTGACTTTTAATTTGATTCAATTAGCTTTGTAGAATGTATTTTACTTTTTTTTGATTTAATTAGCTTTGTGTGAATGCATTTCAACTTTCTTTTTATTTAAATAACTTTGTTTGAATGCGTTTGACTTTCATTTGATTCAAATAGCTTTTATTTGAATGTGTTTTATTTTCATTTGATACAATTAGCTTTGTTGAACGTATTTGACATTCATTTGATTAAAATAGCTTTGTTGGAATATGTTTGACTTTCATTTGATTTAAATTAGCTTTGTTTGAATGTGTTTGACTTTCATTTGATTCAACTAGCTTTGTAAAATGTATTTGACTGTCATTTGATTCAAATAGCTTTGTTTGAATGTGTTTGACTTTCATTTGATTCAATTTGCTTTGTAGAATGTATTTGACTTTGATTCAAATAGCTTTGTTTGAATGTGTTTGACTTTCTTTTGATTCAATTTGCTTTGTAGAATGCATTTCACTTTCATTTGATTTATATACTTTGTTTGAATGTGTTTGACTTTCATTTAAATTAAAAAGCTTTTTTTTTAATGTGTTTAACTTTCATTTGATTTAAAAGGCATTGTTTGAATGTGTTTGACTTTCATTTGATTCAATTAGTTTTGTTTGAATGTGTTGACTTTCATTGATTCAATTAGCTTCGTAGAATGTATTTGACTTTCGTTTGATTTAAATAGCGTTGTTTGAATGTGTTTAACTTTCATTTGATTCAATTAGCTTTGTAGAATGCATTTCACTTCCATTTGATTTAAATAACTTTGTTTGAATGTGTTTGACTTTCATTGATACAATTAGCTTTGTAGAACGTATTTGACTTTCATTTGATTCAAATAGCTTTGTAGGAATGTGATTGACTTTCATTTAATTCAATAGCTTTGTAGAATGTATTTGACTTCCATTTGATTTAAATAGCTTTGTTTGAATGTGTTTGACTTTCATTTGATCCAATTAAATTTGTAGAATGTATTTTACTTTCATTTGATTCAAATAGCTTTGTTAGAATGTGTTTGACTTTCATTTGATTTAATTTGCTTTGTAGAATGTATTTCACTTCCATTTGAGTTAAATAACTTTGTTTGAATGTGTTTGACTTTCATTTGAACAATTAGCTTTGTAGAACCTTGACTTTCATTTGATTCAAATAGCTTTTTAGGAATGTGATTGACTTTCATTTAATTCAATCAGCTTTGTAAAATGTATTTGACTTCCATTTGATTTAAATAGCTTTGTTTGAATGTGTTTGACTTTCATTTGATCCAATTAGCTTTGTAGAATGTATTTGACTTTTATTTGATTCCAATAGCTTTGTTTAAATGTGTTTGAATTTCATTTGATTCAATTAGCTTTGTAGAATGTATTTGACTTTTATTTGATTTAATTTGCTTTGTTTGAATGTATTTGACTTTCATTTGGTTCAAATAGATTTGTAAAATGTATTTGACTTTCATTTGATTCAAATAGCTTTGTAAAATGTATTTGACTTTTTTTTTTATTCAAATAGCATTGTTTGAAAGTGTTTGAGTTTCATTTGATTCAATTAGCTTTGTAGAATGTATTTGACTTTCATTTGATTCAAATAGCTTTGTTTGATGTGATTGAATTTCATTTGATTCAATTTGCTTTGTAGATTGCATTTCACTTTCATTTGATTTATATAGCTTTGTTTGAATGTGTTTGACTTTCATTTAAATTAAAAAGCTTTTTTTGAATGTGTTTGACTTTCATTTAATTTAAAAGGCTTTGTTGAATGTGTTTGACTTTTATTTGATTCAATTAGCTTTGTAGAATGTATTTGATTTGATTTAATTAGCTATGTTTGAACGTGTTTGACTCTCATTTGATTCAAATAGCTTTGTTTGAATGTGTTTGACTTTTATTTGATTCAATTAGATGTATTCGACTTTCATTTGATTAAATAGCTTTTTTGAATGTGTTTGACTTTCATTTGATTTAAAGCTTTGTTTGAATGTGTTTGACTTTCATTTGATTCTATTAGCTTTGTTTAATGTATTTGACTTTCATTTGATTCAATTAGCTTTGTTTTAATGTGTTTGACTTTCATTTGATTCAATTAGCTTTGTAGAATGTATTTGACTTTTATTTGATTTAATTAGCTTTGTTTGAATGTATTTGACTCTCATTTGATTCAAATAGCTTTGTTTGAATGTGTTTAACTTTCATTTGATTCAATTAGCTTTGTAGAATGCATTTCACTTTCATTTGATTTAAATAACTTTGTTTGAATGCGTTTGACTTTCATTTGATTCAAATAGCTTTATTAGAATGTTTGACTTTCATTTGATACAATTAGCTTTGTTGAACGTATTTGACATTCCTTTGATTAAAATAGCTTTGTTGGAATATGTTGACTTTCATTTGATTCAATTAGCTTTGTCAATGTGTTTGACTTTCATTTGATTCAACTAGCTTTTTAAAAGGTATTTGACTGTCTTTTGATTCAAATAGCTTTGTTTGAATGTGTTTGACTTTCATTTGATTCAATTAGCTTAGTAGAATGTATTTGACTTTCATTTGATTCAAAAAAGCGTTGTTTGAATGTGTTTAACTTTCATTTGATTCAATTAGCTTTGTAGAATGCATTTCACTTCCATTTGATTTAAATAACTTTGTTTGAATGTGTTTGACTTTCATTTGATACAATTAGCTTTGTAGAACGTATTTGACTTTCATTTGATTCAAATAGCTTTGTAGGAATGTGATTGACTTTCATTTAATTCAATCAGCTTTGTAGAATGTATTTGACTTCCATTTGATTTAAATAGCTTTGTTTGAATGTGTTTGACTTTCATTTGATCCAATTAGCTTTGTAGAATGTATTTTACTTTCATTTGATTCAAATAGCTTTGTTTGAATATGTTTGACTTTCATTTGATTTAATTTTCTTTTGTGAATGCATTTCACTTTCATTTTATTTATATAGCTTTGTTTGAATGTGTTTGATTTTAATTTAAATTAAAAAGCTTTTTTTGAATGTGTTTGACTTTCATTGATTTTAAAGGCTTTGTTTGAATGTGTTTGACTTTTATTTGATTCAATTAGCTTTTAGAATGTATTTTACTTTTATTTGATTTAATTAGCTTTGTGTGAATGCATTTCACTTTCATTTGATTTAAATAACTTTGTTTGAATGCGTTTGACTTTCATTTGATTCAAATAGCTTTATTTGAATGTGTTTGACTTTCATTTGATACAATTAGTTTTGTTGAACGTATTTGACATTCATTTGATTAAAATAGCTTTGTTGGAATATGTTTGACTTTCATTTGATTCAATTAGCTTTGTTTGAATGTGTTTGACTTTCATTTGATTCAACTAGCTTTGTAAAATGTATTTGACTGTCATTTGATTCAAATAGCTTTGTTTGAATGTGTTTGACTTTCATTTGATTCAATTAGCTTAGGAGAATGTATTTGACTTTCTTTTGATTCAAATAGCGTTGTTTGAATGTGTTTAACTTTCATTTGATTCAATTAGCTTTGTAGAATGCATTTCACTTCCATTTGATTTAAATAACTTTGTTTGAATGTGTTTGACTTTCATTTGATACAATTAGCTTTGTAGAACTATTTGACTTTCATTTGATTCAAATAGCTTTGTAGGAATGTGATTGACTTTCATTTAATTCAATAGCTTTGTAGAATGTATTTGACTTCCATTTGATTTAAATAGCTTTGTTTGAATGTGTTTGACTTTCATTTGATCCAATTAAATTTGTAGAATGTATTTTACTTTCATTTGATTCAAATAGCTTGTTTGAATGTGTTTGACTTTCATTTGATTTTATTTGCTTTGTAGAATGTATTTCACTTCCATTTGAGTTAAATAACTTTGTTTGAATGTGTTTGACTTTCATTTGATACAATTAGCTTTGTAGAACGTATTTGACTTTCATTTGATTCAAATAGCTTTGTAGGAATGTGATTGACTTTCATTTAATTCAATCACCTTTGTAAAATGTATTTGACTTCCATTGATTTAAATAGCTTTGTTTGAATGTGTTTGACTTTCATTTGATCCAATTAGCTTTGTAGAATGTATTTGACTTTATTTGATTTAGCTTTGTTTAATGTGTTTGACTTTCATTTGATTCAATTAGCTTTGTAGAATGTATTTGACTTTTATTTGATTAATTTGCTTTGTTTGAATGTATTGACTTTCATTTTGTTCAAATAGATTTGTAAAATGTATTTGACTTTCATTTGATTCAAATAGCTTTGTAGAATGTATTTGACTTTTTTTTTATTCAAATAGCATTGTTTGAAAGTGTTTGAGTTTCATTTGATTCAATTAGCTTTGTAGAATGTATTTGACTTTCATTTGATTCAAATAGCTTTGTTTGAATGTGATTGAATTTCATTTGATTCAATTTGCTTTGTAGATTGCATTTCACTTTCATTTGATTTATATAGCTTTGTTTGAATGTGTTTGACTTTCATTTGATTGAAATAGCTTTGTTTGAATGTGTTTGACTTTTATTTGATTCAATTAGCTTTGTAGAATGTATTCGACTTTCATTTGATTAAAATAGCTTTGTTTGAATGTGTTTGACTTTCATTTGATTTAATTTGCTTTGTTTGAATGTGTTTGACTTTCATTTGATTCTTAGCTTTGTTTAATGTATTTGACTTTCATTTGATTCAATTAGCTTGTTTTAATGTGTTTGACTTTCATTTGATTCAATTAGCTTTGTAGAATGTATTTGACTTTTATTTGATTTGATTAGCTTTGTTTGAATGTATTTGACTCTCATTTGATTCAAATAGCTTTGTTTGAATGTGTTTAACTTTCATTTGATTCAATTAGCTTTGTAGAATGCATTTCACTTTCATTTGATTTAAATAACTTTGTTTGAATGCGTTTGACTTTCATTTGATTCAAATAGCTTTATTAGAATGTTTGACTTTCATTTGATACAATTAGCTTTGTTGAACGTATTTGACATTCCTTTGATTAAAATAGCTTTGTTGAATTTTGACTTTCATTTGATTCAATTAGCTTTGTTTCTTGACTTTCATTTGATTCAACTAGCTTTTAAAATGTATTTGACTGTCTTTTGATTCAAATAGCTTTGTTTGAATGTGTTTGACTTTCATTTGATTCAATTAGCTTGTAGAATGTATTTGACTTTCATTTTATTTAGCATTTGATTCATGTGTTTGACTTTCATTTGATTCAATTAGCTTAGTAGAATGTTTGACTTTCATTTGATTTTGTTTGAATGTGTTTAACTTTCATTTGATTCAATTAGCTTTGTAGAATGCATTTCACTTCCATTTGATTTAAATAACTTTGTTTGAATGTGTTTGACTTTCATTTGATACAATTAGCTTTGTAGAACGTATTTGACTTTCATTTGATTCAAATAGCTTTGTAGGAATGTGATTGACTTTCATTTAATTCAATCAGCTTTGTAGAATGTATTTGACTTCCATTTGATTTAAATAGCTTTGTTTGAATGTGTTTGACTTTCATTTGATCCAATTAGCTTTGTAGAATGTATTTACTTTCATTTTATTCAAATAGCTTTGTTTGAATATGTTTGACTTTCATTTGATTTAATTGTAGAATGCATTTCACTTTCATTTTATTTATATAGCTTTGTTTGAATGTGTTTGATTTAAATTAAAAAGCTTTTTTGAATGTGTTTGACTTTCATTTAATTTGCTTTTATGAATGTGTTTGACTTTTATTTGATTCAATTAGTTGTAAATGTATTTGAAATTTGATTTAATTAGCTATGTTTGAACGTGTTTGACTCTCATTTGATTCAAATAGCTTTGTTTGAATGTGTTTGACTTTTATTTGATTCAATTAGCTTTGTAGAATGTATTGACTTTCATTTGATTAAAGTAGCTTTTTTGAATGTGTTTGACTTTCATTTGATTTAATTTGCTTTTTTGAATGTGTTTGACTTTCATTTGATTCTATTAGCTTTGTTTAATGTATTTGACTTTCATTTGATTCAATTAGCTTTGTTTTAATGTGTTTGACTTTCATTTGATTCAATTAGCTTTGTAGAATGTATTTGACTTTTATTTGATTTAATTAGCTTTGTTTGAATGTATTTGACTCTCATTTGATTAAATAGCTTTGTTTGAATGTGTTTAACTTTCATTTGATTCAAAGCTTTGTAGAATGCATTTCACTTTCATTTGATTTAAATAACTTTGTTTGAATGCGTTTGACTTTCATTTGATTCAAATAGCTTTATTAGAATGTGTTTGACTTTCATTTGATACAATTAGCTTTGTTGAACGTATTTGACATTCCTTTGATTAAAATAGCTTTGTTGAATATGACTTTCATTTGATTCAATTAGCTTTGTTTCAATGTGTTTGACTTTCATTTGATTCAACTAGCTTTTTAAAATGTATTTGACTGTCTTTTGATTCAAATAGCTTTGTTTGAATGTGTTTGACTTTCATTTCATTCAATTAGCTTAGTAGAATGTATTTGACTTTCATTTGATTCAAAAAGCGTTGTTTGAATGTGTTTAACTTTCATTTGATTCAATTAGCTTTGTAGAATGCATTTCACTTCCATTTGATTTAAATAACTTTGTTTGAATGTGTTTGACTTTCATTTGATACAATTAGCTTTGTAGAACGTATTTGACTTTCATTTGATTCAAATAGCTTTGTAGGAATGTGATTGACTTTCATTTAATTCAATCAGCTTTGTAGAATGTATTTGACTTCCATTTGATTTAAATAGCTTTGTTTGAATGTTTGACTTTCATTTGATCCAATTAGCTTTGTAGAATGTATTTTACTTTCATTTGATTCAAATAGCTTTGTTTGAATATGTTTGACTTTCATTTGATTTAATTTCTTTGTAGAATGCATTCACTTTCATTTTATTATATAGCTTTGTTTGAATGTGTTTGATTTTAATTTAAATTAAAAGCTTTTTTTGAATGTTTGACTTTCATTTGATTTTAAAGGCTTTGTTTAATGTGTTTGACTTTTATTTGATTCAATTAGCTTTGTAGAATGTATTTTACTTTTATTTGATTTAATTAGCTTTGTGTGAATGCATTTCACTTTCATTTGATTTAAATAACTTTGTTTGAATGCGTTTGACTTTCATTTGATTCAAATAGCTTTATTTGAATGTGTTTGACTTTCATTTGATACAATTAGCTTTGTTGAACGTATTTGACATTCATTTGATTAAAATAGCTTTGTTGGAATATGTTTGACTTTCATTTGATTCAATTAGCTTTGTTTGAATGTGTTTGACTTTCATTTGATTCAACTAGCTTTGTAAAATGTATTTGACTGTCATTTGATTCAAATAGCTTTGTTTGAATGTGTTTGACTTTCATTTGATTCAATTAGCTTAGGAGAATGTATTTGACTTTCTTTGATTCAAAAAGCGTTGTTTGAATGTGTTTAACTTTCATTTGATTCAATTAGCTTTGTAGAATGCATTTCACTTCCATTTGATTTAAATAACTTTGTTTGAATGTGTTTGACTTTCATTTGATACAATTAGCTTTGTAGAACGTATTTGACTTTCATTTGATTCAAATAGCTTTGTAGGAATGTGATTGACTTTCATTTAATTCAATCAGCTTTGTAAAATGTATTTGACTTCCATTGATTTAAATAGCTTTGTTTGAATGTGTTTGACTTTCATTTGATCCAATTAGCTTTGTAGAATGTATTTGACTTTTATTTGATTCCAATAGCTTTGTTTAAATGTGTTTGACTTTCATTTGATTCAATTAGCTTTGTAGAATGTATTTGACTTTTATTTGATTTAATTTGCTTTGTTTGAATGTATTTGACTTTCATTTGTTCAAATAGATTTGTAAAATGTATTTGACTTTCATTTGATTCAAATAGCTTTGAATGTATTTGACTTTTTTTTTATTCAAATAGCATTGTTTGAAAGTGTTTGATTTCATTTGATTCAATTAGCTTTGTAGAATGTATTTGACTTTTTGATTCAAATAGCTTGAATGTGATTGTTCATTTGATTCAATTTGCTTTGTAGATTGCATTTCACTTTCATTTGATTATATAGCTTTGTTTGAATGTGTTTGACTTTCATTTGATTGAAATAGCTTTGTTTGAATGTGTTTGACTTTTATTTGATTCAATTAGCTTTGTAGAATGTATTCGACTTTCATTTGATTAAAATAGCTTTGTTTGAATGTGTTTGACTTTCATTTGATTTAATTTGCTTTGTTTGAATGTGTTTGACTTTCATTTGATTCTATTAGCTTTGTTTAATGTATTTGACTTTCATTTGATTCAATTAGCTTTGTTTTAATGTGTTTGACTTTCATTTGATTCAATTAGCTTTGTAGAATGTATTGACTTTTATTTGATTTGATTAGCTTTGTTTGAATGTATTTGACTCTCATTTGATTCAAATAGCTTTGTTTGAATGTGTTTAACTTTCATTTGATTCAATTAGCTTTGTAGAATGCATTTCACTTTCATTTGATTTAAAAACTTTGTTTGAATGCGTTTGACTTTCATTTGATTCAAATAGCTTTATTAGAATGTGTTTGACTTTCATTTGATACAATTAGCTTTGTTGAACGTATTTGACATTTTGAATAGCTGACTTTCATTTGATTAATTAGCTTGTTTCAATGTGTTTGACTTTCATTTATTTAGCTTGAATCAAATAGCTTTGTTGAATGACTTTCATTGATTCAATTAGCTTTGAATGTATTTGACTTTCATTTTATTCAACTAGCTTTGAAAATGTATTTTGTCTTTTGATTCAAATAGCTTTTTGAATGTGTTTGACTTTCATTTGATTCAATTAGCTTAGTAGAATGTATTTGACTTTCATTTGATTCAAAAGCGTTGTTTGAATGTGTTTAACTTTCATTTGATTCAATTAGCTTTGTAGAATGCATTTCACTTCCATTGATTTAAATAACTTTGTTTGAATGTGTTTGACTTTCATTTGATACAATTAGCTTTGTAGAACGTATTTGACTTTCATTTGATTCAAATAGCTTTGTAGGAATGTGATTGACTTTCATTTAATTCAATCAGCTTTGTAGAATGTATTTGACTTCCATTTGATTTAAATAGCTTTGTTTGAATGTGTTTGACTTTCATTTGATCCAATTAGCTTTGTAGAATGTATTTTACTTTCATTTGATTCAAATAGCTTTGTTTGAATATGTTTGACTTTCATTTGATTTAATTTTCTTTGTAGAATGCATTTCACTTTCATTTATTTATATAGCTTTGTTTGAATGTGTTTGATTTTAATTTAAATTAAAAGCTTTTTTTGAATGTGTTTGACTTTCATTTGATTTAAAAGGCTTTGTTTAAATGTGTTTGACTTTTAATTTGATTCAATTAGCTTTGTAGAATGTATTTTACTTTTTTTGATTTAATTAGCTTTGTGTGAATGCATTTCACTTTCATTTGATTTAAATAACTTTGTTTGAAAGCGTTTGACTTTCATTTGATTCAAATAGCTTTATTGAATGTGTTTGACTTTCATTTGATACAATTAGCTTTGTTGAACGTATTTGACATTTTGATTAAAATAGCTTTGTTGGAATATGTTTGACTTTCATTTGATTCAATTAGCTTTGTTT
>NW_018745254.1:0-62050 GCF_001683475.1 Chenopodium quinoa
TTGAATGTTTTTGACTTTCACTTGATTTAAATACCTTTTTTGAATGCGTTTCACTTTCATTTGATTTAAATAGCATTTCTTGAATGTGTTTGACTTTCATTTGGTTCAAATAGCTTTGTTTAAATGTGTTTGACTTTCATTTGATTCAATTAGCTTTGCTTGAATGTGGTTAACTTTCAATGGAGTCAAATTGCTTTGTTGAATGCATTGGACTTTTCATTTGATTCAAAAAGTTTTGTTTGACTGTCATGTGATTCAATTAGCCTCGTTGAATGCATTTGACAATCATTTGATTCAAAAAGATTTGTTTGAATTCTTTGGACTTTTTACTTGATTCAATTAGCTTTTTTGAAAGCATTTGACTTTCATATGATTTAATTAGCTTTGTTTGAATGTTTTTGACTTTCATTTGATGCAATTAGCTTTGTCTGAATGTGTTTGACTTTCGTTTGATTTAATTATCTTTTTTGAATGCATTTGACTTTCATTTGATTCAGATAGCATTGTTTGAATGTGTTTGACTTTCATTTGATTCAAATAGCTTTGTTTGAATGTGTTTGCCTTCCATTGGATTTAATTAGCTTTGTTTGAATGAGGTTGACTTTTAATTGATTCAATTTGATCTGTTGAATGCATTTGACTTTCATTTGATTCAAAAAGATTTGTTTGAATGTGTTTGACTTTCATATGATTCAATTAGTATCGTTGAATCCATTGACAATCATTTGATTCAAAAAGCTATATTTGAATTTGTTTGACTTTTACTTGATTCAATTAGTTTTTTGAACTCATTTTGACTTTCTTTGATTCAAAAAGCTTTGTCTGAATGTGTTTGAATTTCACTTGATTTAAATAAACTTTGTTGAAAGTGGTTAACTTTCATTTGATTCAATTAGCTTTGTTTGAATGTGGTTGACTTTCATTTGATTCAATTAGGTTTGTTAGAAAGCCATTGACTTTCGTTTGATTCAGTTAGGTTTGTTAGAATGCCATTGACTTTAATTTGATTCAATTAGCTTTGTTGAATGCATATGACTTTCATTTGATTCAAAAAAGCTTTGTTTGAATGTGTTTGACTTTCATTTGATTCAATTAGCATCGTTGAAACGCATTTAACAGTCATTTGATTCAAAAAGCTTTGTTTGAATTACCTAGACTTTCACTTGATTCAATTAGCTTTTTTGAATGCATTTAACTTTCATTTTATTTAAAAAGCTTTGTTTAAATTTAATTGACTTTCAGTTGATTTAATTACTTTTTTTTAATTGCATTTGACTTTCAGTTGATTCAAAAAGATTTGTTTGAATGTGCTTGCCTTTCATACGATTCAATTAGCATCGTTGAACGGATTTGACAATCATTTGATTCAAAAAGCTTTGTTTGACTTTCACTTGATTCAAATCGCTATTTTGAATGCATTTGAATTTCATTTGATTGAAAAATCTTTGTTTGAATGTGTTTGATTTTCATTTGATTAAATTAGCTTTGTTTGAATGTGATTGACTTTCATTAGAATCAATTAGCTTTGTTTAATGCATTTGACTTTCATTTAATTCAACAAGCTTTGTTTGAATGTGTTAGATTTTAATTTGATTCAAGTAGCTTTGTTTCAATGTTTTTGACTTTCACTTGATTTAAATACCTTTTTTGAATGCGTTTCACTTTCATTTGATTTAAATAGCATTTCTTGAATGTGTTTGACTTTCATTTGGTTCAAATAGCTTTGTTTAAATGTGTTTGACTTTCATTTGATTCAATTAGCTTTGCTTGAATGTGGTTAACTTTCAATGGAGTCAAATTGCTTTGTTGAATGCATTGGACTTTCATTTGATTCAAAAAGTTTTGTTTGACTGTCATGTGATTCAATTAGCCTCGTTGAATGCATTTGACAATCATTTGATTCAAAAAGATTTGTTTGAATTCTTTGGACTTTTACTTGATTCAATTAACTTTTTTGAAAGCATTTGACTTTCATATGATTTAATTAGCTTTGTTTGAATGTTTTTGACTTTCATTTGATGCAATTAGCTTTGTCTGAATGTGTTTGACTTTCGTTTGATTTAATTATCTTTTTTGAATGCATTTGACTTTCATTTGATTCAGATAGCATTGTTTGAATGTGTTTGACTTTCATTTGATTCAAATAGCTTTGTTTGAATGTGTTTGCCTTCCATTGGATTTAATTAGCTTTGTTTGAATGTGGTTGACTTTTAATTGATTCAATTTGATCTGTTGAATGCATTTGACCTTCATTTGATTCAAAAAGATTTGTTTGAATGTGTTTGACTTTCATATGATTCAATTAGTATCGTTGAATGCATTTGACAATCATTTGATTCAAAAAGCTATATTTAAATTTGTTTGACTTTTACTTGATTCAATTAGCTTTTTTGAACTCATTTGACTTTCTTTGGATTCAAAAAGCTTTGTCTGAATGTGTTTGAATTTCACTTGATTTAAATTAACTTTGTTTGAAAGTGGTTAACTTTCATTTGATTCAATTAGCTTTGTTTGAATGTGGTTGACTTTCATTTGATTCAATTAGGTTTGTTAGAATGCCATTGACTTTCGTTTGATTCAGTTAGGTTTGTTAGAATGCCATTGACTTTCATTTGATTCAATTAGCTTTGTTGAATGCATATGACTTTCATTTGATTCAAAAAGCTTTGTTTGAATGTGTTTGACTTTCATTTGATTCAATTAGCATCGTTGAACGCATTTAACAGTCATTTGATTCAAAAAGCTTTGTTTGAATTACCTAGACTTTCACTTGATTCAATCAGCTTTTTTGAATGCATTTAACTTTCATTTTATTTAAAAAGCTTTGTTTAAATTTAATTGACTTTCATTTTATTTAACATACATGGATTCTTTTGGTGGAATTTGGAAAAGAAGAGTTTTCTTTTGGTGGATTGAATGGGCGTTTGTATTTTGGCTCAAATGGATTAGAAGGCTTTTCTTTTTCTTTTGATTATCAAACTTAACAGAAAGTTTGCAAGCTTCATGGAAAGTCAAATTGGGTTGCACTTCTATCTTTTCAAGGATCTCCTTATCTAGACCAGCCATAAACCTCCCTAGTTTCAAATCCTCATTTTCCACTATTTCACAAATAATGGATAATCTTTCAAACTCTTTTATATACTCCTCCACACTACTACTACCAACAGCAAGGTACTCCATTTAACATACATGGATTGTTTGTAATTAGAAGGCACAAAACGTTCTCTAAGTTTCTTCCTAAGCTTGGTCCATGTAGAAATACGAGTTTTCCCATTGCTTTCTCGTTTTCTTTGGACTCCTTTCAACCAAGTTTCAGCATACTTGGCTATCTTCACCTTAGCAATCTTGTACTTTTGTTCATCTTCCTCAACGTCTTTGAACTCAAAGTACCTCTCAAGTGATTGCTCCACTCCAAGTACTTCTCAGGGTCAAGAGTACCATCAAAAAGGTCTACATCCACCTTTAGACTCTTGTCATCATATCTAGGAGGGTTTTGACGCCCATCCCTTTGTTCTTGTGTCAACAAACGAGCCATTAGAGCCATTATATTACCATGTAATTGCTCATTGGTTTCCAAGAGCCTTTGTTGGTTTTCCTCCATAATTCTAAGTCTCCTTTGGTCAACGGTTTCATTTGGGTTTGCTTGATCCATTTGGACAGAAACAACCCCTACCTGACGCGCCAAATGATGTAAAACTAATAGATGAAATTAGTTTAAACAAGTTAATGAATCAAGCTTAAGCAAAGGATTGATTTTAGGTTGGTGTTTAGGTACGTTTGTGTAGAATTTAGGTGTAGGTTTGTAAGGATTACTCACTTAACAAACAAGGATATGAAGGCAAGGATTTCTCACTCAACCTACTAAGTTCAAATTGTATGGAAGGATTACTCACTTGACCACTCAATCTCTTCAAGTCTAACTTGGTACAAAAACCGGTTATTTCACAAACAAATAATCAGTTTTTTAAGTTCAAGCAAAAGCTCTTTTTCATTCATCAAAATCTGATTACAAACTACAATTACATGCCTTTTATAAGCAACTAAAAGAACTAACAATCATTGCTTAACTTAAAGAAGCAAACTGATTTATTAAAGCTTTAAACAACGAAAATGAAACTAAGCCTAAATTACATCTAAGTGCAGCAGCCTCTTAGTCTTCATATGCCCCTTAACGGCCTTATTAAACGCATGTAAATGAGCTGAACAAACAGCCACAAATTCAGCAAGAAAACCGTTGGATGTGCATTTGTAACCCCCCCTTGATTCACGCCCCTTTCATTATTCATGCATTGAAGTTTCTCCTTGAGTTCTTCTCAACTGAAATGGCTGTTCAAAATGCTACAATTAACGTGCTTAATGAGCAATTAAGCAAGTAAATCCATGATTAAAACCAAACGGACCATGGGCAGCAAAAGAATCCAAGGTTTGGTCTTCAAATGATTTCCCAAGTATCACTTCTTTGGATGAACCGTAACTTGGACTTGTGCTTGGACTTGGATGAAAACTGTGACTAGGACTAATAGGACTTTCGTGATTTGCATCACTTTCACTTGATTTAAATACCTTTTTTGAATGCGTTTCACTTTCATTTGATTCAAATAGCATTTCTTGAATGTGTTTGACTTTCATTTGGTTCAAATAGCTTTGTTTAAATGTGTTTGACTTTCATTTGATTCAATTAGCTTTGCTTGAATGTGGTTAACTTTCAATTGAGTCAATTTGCTTTGTTGAATGCATTTGACTTTCATTTGATTCAAAAAGTTTTGTTTGACTGTCATGTGATTCAATTAGCCTCGTTGAATGCATTGACAATCATTTGATTCAAATATCTTTGTTTGAATTCTTTGGACTTTTACTTGATTCAATTAGCTTTTTTGAAAGCATTTGACTTTCATATGATTTAATTAGCTTTGTTTGAATGTTTTTGACTTTCATTTGATGCAATTAGCTTTGTCTGAATGTGTTTGACTTTCGTTTGATTTAATTATCTTTTTTGAATGCATTTGACTTTCATTTGATTCTGATAGCATTGTTTGAATGTGTTTGACTTTCATTTGATTCAAATAGCTTTGTTTGAATGTGTTTGCCTTCCACTGGATTTAATTAGCTTTGTTTGAATGTGGTTGACTTTTAATTGATTCAATTTGATCTGTTGAATGCATTTGACTTTCATTTGATTCAAAAAGATTTGTTTGAATGTGTTTGACTTTCATATGATTCAATTAGTATCGTTGAATGCATTTGACAATCATTTGATTCAAAAAGCTATGTTTGAATTTGTTTGACTTTCACTTGATTCAATTAGCTTTTTTGAAATCATTTGACTTTCTTTTGATTCAAAAATCTTTGTTTGAATGTGTTTGAATTTCACTTTATTTAAATTAGCTTTGTTTGAATGTGGTTAACTTTCATTTGATTCAATTAGCTTTGTTTGAATGTGGTTGACTTTCATTTGATTCAATTAGGTTTGTTAGAATGTCATTGACTTTCGTTTGATTCAATTAGGTTTGTTTGAATGCCATTGACTTTCATTTGATTCAATTAGCTTTGTTGAATGCCTATGACTTTCATTTGATTCAAAAAGCTTTGTTTGAATGTGTTTGACTTTCATTTGATTCAATTAGCATCGTTGAACGCATTTGACAGTCATTTGATTCAAAAAGCTTTGTTTGAATTACCTAGACTTTCACTTGATTCAATTAGCTTTTTTGAATGCATTTAACTTTCATTTGATTTAAAAAGCTTTGTTTAAATGTAATTGACTTTCACTTGATTTAATTACTTTTTTTTAATTGCATTTGACTTTCAAGTGATTCAAAAAGATTTGTTTGAATGTGCTTGACTTTCATATGATTCAATTAGCATCGTTGAACGGATTTGACAATCATTTGATTCAAAAAGCTTTGTTTGACTTTCACTTGATTCAAATCGCTATTTTGAATGCATTTGAATTTCATTTGATTGAAAAAGCTTTGTTTGAATGTGTTTGATTTTCATTTGATTAAATTAGCTTTGTTTGAATGTGATTGACTTTCATTTGAATCAATTAGCTTTGTTTAATTCATTTGACTTTCATTTAATTCAAAAAGCTTTGTTTGAATGTGTTTGACTTTAATTTGATTCAAATAGCTTTGTTTGAATGATTTTGACTTTCACTTGATTTAAATACCTTTTTTGAATGCGTTTGACTTTCATTTGATTCAAATAGCATTTCTTGAATGTGTTTGACTTTGATTTGGTTCAAATAGCTTTGTTTAAATGTGTTTGACTTTCATTTGATTCAATTAGCTTTGCTTGAATGTGGTTAACTTTCAATTGAGTCAATTTGCTTTGTTGATTGCATTTGACTTTCATTTGATTCAAAAAGTTTTGTTTGACTGTCATATGATTCAATTAGCCTCGTTGAATGCATTTGACAATCATTTGATTCAAAAAGCTTTGTTTGAATTCTTTGGACTTTTACTTGATTAAATTAGCTTTTTTTGAAAGCATTTGACTTTCATATGATTTAATTAGCTTTGTTTGAATGTTTTTGACTTTCATTTGATGCAATTAGCTTTGTCTGAATGTGTTTGACTTTCGTTTGATTTAATTATCTTTTTTGAATGCATTTGACTTTCATTTGATTCAGATAGCATTCTTTAAATGTGTTTGACTTTCATTTGATTCAAATAGCTTTGTTTGAATGTGTTTGCCTTCCATTGGATTTAATTAGCTTTGTTTGAATGTGGTTGACTTTTAATTGATTCAATTTGATCTGTTGAATGCATTTGACTTTCATTTGATTCAAAAAGATTTGTTTGAATGTGTTTGACTTTCATATGATTCAATTAGTATCGTTGAATGCATTTGACAATCATTTGATTCAAAAAGCTATGTTTGAATTTGTTTGACTTTCACTTGATTCAATTAGCTTTTTTGAACTCATTTGACTTTCTTTAGATTCAAAAAGCTTTGTTTGAATGTGTTTGAATTTCACTTGATTTAAATTAGCTTTGTTTGAATGTGGTTAACTTTCATTTGATTCAATTAGCTTTGTTTGAATGTGGTTGACTTTCATTTGATTCAATTAGATTTGTTAGAATGCCATTGACTTTTGTTTGATTCAATTAGGTTTGTTAGAATGCCGTTGACTTTCATTTGATTCAATTAGCTTTGTTGAATGCATATGACTTTCATTTGATTCAAAAAGCTTTGTTTGAATGTGTTTAACTTTCATTTGATTCAATTAGCATCGTTGAACGCATTTGACAGTCATTTGATTCAAAAAAACTTTGTTTGAATTACCTAGACTTTCACTTGATTCAATTAGCTTTTTTGAATGCATTTAACTTTCATTTGATTTAAAAGCTTTGTTTAAATGTAATTGACTTTCACTTGATTTAATTACTTTTTTTTAATTGCATTTGACTTTCAGTTGATTCAAAAAGATTTGTTTGAATGTGCTTGACTTTCATACGATTCAATTAGCATCGTTGAACGGATTTGACAATCATTTGATTCAAAAAGCTTTGTTTGACTTTCACTTGATTCAAATCGCTATTTTGAATGCATTTTAATTTCATTTGATTTAAAAAGCTTTGTTTGAATGTGTTTGATTTTCATTTGATTAAATTAGCTTTGTTTGAATATGATTGACTTTCATTTGAATCACTTAGCTTTGTTTAATGCATTTGACTTTCATTTAATTCAAAAAACTTTGTTTGAATGTGTTTGACTTTAATTTGATTCAAATAGCTTTGTTTGAATGATTTTGACTTTCACTTGATTTAAATACCTTTTTTGAATGCGTTTGACTTTCATTTGATTCAAATATCATTTCTTGAATGTGTTTGACTTTCATTTGGTTCAAAAAGCTTTGTTTAAATGTGTTTGACTTTCATTTGATTCAATTAGCTTTGCTTGAATGTGGTTAACTTTCAATTGAGTCAATTTGCTTTGTTGAATGCATTTGACTTTCATTTTATTCAAAAAGTTTTGTTTGACTGTCATATGATTCAATTAGCCTCGTTGAATGCATTTGACAATCATTTGATTCAAAAAGCTTTGTTTGAATTCTTTGGACTTTTACTTGATTCAATTAGCTTTTTTGAAAGCATTTGACTTTCATATGATTTAATTAGCTTTGTTTGAATGTTTTTGACTTTCATTTGATGCAATTAGCTTTGTCTGAATGTGTTTGACTTTCGTTTGATTTAATTATCTTTTTTGAATGCATTTGACTTTCATTTGATTCAGATAGCATTGTTTGAATGTGTTTGACTTTCATTTGATTCAAATAGCTTTGTTTGAATGTGTTTGCCTTCCATTGGATTTAATTAGCATTGTTTGAATGTGGTTGACTTTAATTGATTCAATTTGATCTGTTGAATGCATTTGACTTTCATTTGATTCAAAAAGATTTGTTTGAATGTGTTTGACTTTCATATGATTCAATTAGTATCGTTGAATGCATTTGACAATCATTTGATTCAAAAAGCTATGTTTGAATTTGTTTGACTTTCACTTGATTCAATTAGCTGTTTTGAACTCATTTTACTTTCTTTGGATTCAAAAAGCTTTGTTTGAATGTGTTTGAATTTCACTTGATTTAAATTAGCTTTGTTTGAATGTGGTTAACTTTCATTTGATTCAATTAGCTTTGTTTGAATGTGGTTGACTTTCATTTGATTCAATTAGGTTTGTTAGAATGCCATTGACTTTCGTTTGATTCAATTAGGTTTGTTAGAATGCAATTGACTTTCATTTGATTCAATTAGCTTTGTTGAATGCATATGACTTTCATTTGATTCAAAAAGCTTTGTTTAAATGTGTTTGACTTTCATTTGATTCAATTAGCATCGTTGAACGCATTTGACAGTCATTTGATTCAAAAAACTTTGTTTGAATTACCTAGACTTTCACTTGATTCAATTAGCTTTTTTGAATGAATTTAACTTTCATTTGATTTAAAAAGATTTGTTTCAATGTAATTGACTGTCACTTGATTTAATTACTTTTTTTTAATTGCATTTGACTTTCAGTTGATTCAAAAAGATTTGTTTGAATGTGCTTGACTTTCATATGATTCAATTAGCATCGTTGAACGGATTTGACAATCATTTGAATCAAAAAGCTTTGTTTGACTTTCACTTGATTCAAATCGCTATTTTGAATGTATTTGAATTTCATTTGATTGAAAAAGCTTTGTTTGAATGTGTTTGATTTTCATTTGATTAAATTAGCTTTGTTTGAATGAGATTGACTTTCATTTGAATCAATTAGCTTTGTTTAATGCATTTGACTTTCATTTAATTCAAAAAGCTTTGTTTGAATGTGTTTGACTTTAATTTGATTCAAATAGCTTTGTTTGAATGATTTTGACTTTCACTTGATTTAAATACCTTTTTTGAATGCGTTTGACTTTCATTTGATTCAAATAGCATTTCTTGAATGTGTTTGACTTTCATTTGGTTCAAATAGCTTTGTTTAAATGTGTTTGACTTTCATTTGATTCAATTAGCTTTGCTTGAATGTGGTTAACTTTCAATTGAGTCAATTTGCTTTGTTGAATGCATTTGACTTTCATTTGATTCAAAAATTTTTGTTTGACTTTCGTCTGATTTAATTATCTTTTTTGAATGCATTTGACTTTCATTTGATTCAGATAGCATTGTTTGAATTCTTTGGACTTTTACTTGATTCAATTAGCTTTTTTGAAAGCATTTGACTTTCATATGATTTAATTAGCTTTGTTTGAATGTTTTTGACTTTCATTTGATGCAATTAGCTTTGTCTGAATGTGTTTGACTTTCGTTTGATTTAATTATCTTTTTTGAATGCATTTGACTTTCATTTGATTCAGATAGCATTGTTTGAATGTGTTTGACTTTCGTTTGATTTAATTATCTTTTTTGAATGCATTTGACTTTCATTTTATTCAGATAGCATTGTTTGAATGTGTTTGACTTTCATTTGATTCAAATAGTTTTGTTTGAATGTGTCTGCCTTCCATTGGATTTAATTAGCTTTGTTTGAATGTGGTTTACTTTTAATTGATTCAATTTGATCTGTTGAATGCATTTGACTTTCATTTGATTCAAAAAGATTTGTTTGAATGTGTTTGACTTTCATATGATTCAATTAGTATCGTTGAATGCATTTGACAATCAGTTGATTCAAAAAGCTATGGTTGAATTTGTTTGACTTTCACTTGATTCAATTAGCTTTTTTGAACTTATTTGACTTTCTTTGGATTCAAAAAGCTTTGTTTGAATGTGTTTGAATTTCACTTGATTTAAATTAGCTTTATTTGAATGTGGTTAACTTTCATTTGATTCAATTAGCTTTGTTTGAATGTGGTTGACTTTCATTTGATTCAATTAGGTTTGTTAGAATGCCATTGACTTTCGTTTGATTCAATTAGGTTTGTTAGAATGCCATTGACTTTCATTTGATTCAATTAGCTTTGTTGAATGCATATGACTTTCATTTGATTCAAAAAGCTTTGTTTGAATGTGTTTGATTTTCATTTGATTCAATTAGCATCGTTGAACGCATTTGACAGTCATTTGATTCAAAAAACTTTGTTTGAATTACCTAGACTTTCACTTGATTCAATTAGCTTTTTTCAATGCATTTAACTTTCATTTGATTTAAAAAGCTTTGTTTAAATGTAATTGACTTTCACTTGATTTAATTACTTTTTTTTAATTGCATTTGACTTTCAGTTGATTCAAAAAGATTTGTTTGAATGTGCTTGACTTTCATATGATTCAATTAGCATCGTTGAACGGATTTGACAATCATTTGATTCAAAAAGCTTTGTTTGACTTTCACTTGATTCAAATCGCTATTTTGAATGCATTTGAATTTCATTTGATTGAAAAAGCTTTGTTTGAATGTGTTTGATTTTCATTTGATTAAATTAGCTTTGTTTGAATGTGATTGACTTTCATTTGAATCAATTAGCTTTGTTTAATGCATTTGACTTTCATTTAATTCAAAAAGCTTTGTTTGAATGTGTTTGACTTTAATTTGATTCAAATAGCTTTGTTTGAATGATTTTGACTTTCACTTGATTTAAATACCTTTTTTGAATGTGTTTGACTTTCATTTGATTCAAATAGCATTTCTTGAATGTGTTTGACTTTCATTTGGTTCAAATAGCTTTGTTTAAATGTGTTTGACTTTCATTTGATTCAATTAGCTTTGCGTGAATGTGGTTAACTTTCAATTGAGTCAATTTGCTTTGTTGATTGCATTTGACTTTCATTTGATTCAAAAAGTTTTGTTTGACTGTCATATGATTCAATTAGCCTCGTTGAATGCATTTGACAATTATTTGATTCAAAAAGCTTTGTTTGAATTCTTTGGACTTTTACTTGATTCAATTAGCTTTTTTGAAAGCATTTGACTTTCATATGATTTAATTAGCTTTGTTTGCATGTTTTTGACTTTCATTTGATGCAATTAGCTTTGTCTGAATGTGTTTGACTTTCGTTTGATTTAATTATCTTTTTTGAATGCATTTGACTTTCATTTGATTCAAATAGCATGGTTTGAATGTGTTTGACTTTCATTTGATTCAAATAGCTTTGTTTGAATGTGTTTGCCTTCCATTGGATTTAATTAGCTTTGTTTGAATGTGGTTTGATTAGGGGATTTTGCTCCCACCAATCGGAATGCGCCACGTGGGCCAATCAGGTCCTGCCAAGTGTCCCCCAGATGGAACTGTCAGGGCATGCCACGTGGTACACGCTTATTCGTCCACCTTGGACCTGTTATGTCATGACACGTGGCATACTCCATGCCTAATGGAGAAACCGGCCACCCAGGCCCAACTTCCGAGGGAAGCCCAATCAGCCCTAGGTTAACCTAAACCTAGGATTGGCACGTTTCCCAAGGTTATAAATACCTCCCTTAATCCTCATTAAGGGGGGATTACGGAAAAAACACATTGATTACACCCAGAGTTACAGGCTGATTACGCTAAAAACTCACATTAAACACTCTCACATAGAGAGACCCACTCACTTTAATTTCCGCATTAATTACTCCTTAATCAAGTACTAACTTGACCGTTGGAGGCGGAGCTCCCACCACCAGGAGTCTCCGTTGTTTTGCAAGTACAGGCGTCCGGTTCCAGTCTCGGAATTGTAACTCTCCCGCAAGACATCAGAAAACCCCGAAACATTTGACGCCGTCTGTGGGGAGAGTACTTCTGAGATGGCATCCAAGTCTGTACCGACTCCTGAAGAGAGGCGTCCCCTAGACGACCCTCAAGTACAGTCGGACCACGATACTGAGGATGAACTTGAAGTTGAAGCTCACACAGCTTCAGACGGGACCCTAAGGGCCCGACGTACCCGTCATACCGAAAGAAGGGAACGGGAACATCTTGACCTTCATGAGGGACTTCAAGGGAGAGATTCAAGAGTTGATCAACAAGAAGCCGCCTACTCTGGTCAAGGAGCAGTCGGCTAAGAAACCCTCCACTTCACTGAAGAGGAAGCCAGTGCAAGGGCGAGAGGCGACTCCTCATCCTAAATCTAGGAAGCGGGAGCCACCTGCCCTTGATTTCACAAAATTCCATTTTCCTACAGGAAATAGGAAACCTGTTCGTCATATTCAGGCGGACGGGTCGAAGCAAACATTCACAGACGCTCGGCTACTGCTAGAGCAGAAGAAGAGTGACCGATTGTCAGAGTCGGCTTCTACTTCAAACTTTCAAGACAGTCTGCGAAATGCCTCGATGAGGCGTACTTAGTCGTATCATGAGAGTCAGTCAATCGGCACCTCCCGTCAGTCCGGCTTTCATAGTGACCAGGCAGTACCAAACTTACCATTTGTACCGCAACAACAATATTTTTTGCAGCCACCTCCGTTTGGTGGACCTGCAGCAAAAAACGTCCAACCTATGGACTGGCAGCTACGGTTGCTTAGACTTGGTGAACAGCCGTCGGCCTTCTCCAAGGAAATTACTGAAGCCGCTCAGCCGGCCAAAGTGAAAAATGTATTAGTAGGCGCCTATGACGGCACTACTAACCAAGAAGACCATCTTATGGCCTTCACCAACCTGATGTACCTTCAAGGGTTGGATGATCCCACCTGGTGCAAGTGTTTCCCAGCGACTCTCAAAGGAATCGCGCAACAATGGTTCGGCAACCTGCCGACTGGTTGTGTAAATAGCTTTAGGATGCTTGCTTACTTATTCACCTCCAACTTCGCCATGAACATCCCTGCGAAGAAAACGACCCTTGATTTAGGAACAATTCAGCAGGGCGAGAAGGAGGGTCTTCGTTCTTACATCAGGCGGTTTAACCTGATGAGAATACAGATTCAAGGGTTACCGGATGAGGTAGCCTATACTGACTTTTTCAGAGGTCTCAAGGACGGGTCGACCTTCAAATTTGACTTGGTCCGAAAGAGGGTGGCGACTCTTCAAGAGGCCTTGATTGAAGCGGAAGCCTATATACAGGCGACTGATCTTTGTACGGTAAAACAGTCGGACGGGAAAAGGTTGCCTTATCACAGTCAGAGGCGGCCATAGCTTTTGCAGCCTTTACCTCTTTGTTCTTCCGGTCAAGCGGCTTGCGAAGGCCGTTCACTCGGAGCAGGCCCTAAGTACAAAGGAACAGGCGTTAGTTTCCAAACAAAAAGAAAACAGGCGTCCTGGAATTCAAATACTCAAAAATATGCTAAGTATACCTCAGCAAGGACCCCTGCAATCCCGTCTAGGTCAAGGGTGCCGACACCCCTGACCGCCTCCCTTTCAGCTGGAGGAACGACCCTGATCATAGACTTGGCCACCTCTACCAAGTCAGGCTCCTGAGGGCCGGTTGCATCAAGTATAAACAAACAGATTAGACCTAGTAAAAAAGGGAGCAAGTCTAAAACTTACAAGGACAACTTCATACTTCTAGGCGGCCCAGTTGGAGTTTTAGAAGAAGTGGCCGGCTGTTTCTCAGCCGCCACCTGTTTCCTGGAAGAACCAGGAGCGCTCGCAACAGTCGTCCTCCGGGCCTTGGGGTCCGGCTGTTGGGAAGATGAAGCTCTTGGAGCACCCGTCTAAAAAAGAAGAAAAAAGTCAGTATATGCATAAACACAACTCCAAAAAGAGGGTGAAAGTTTCGGAGCTCACCAAGGGTGCCCCTTTCTTGGGGGAGTCGGTTGAAGCTTGTTGCATAATGGAGGCCCGCAACATGGCCGCCGCAGTCTTGGAGGCGGTAATTTTGCTCATGGCGTCAGCTGCAAAAACAAACATCAAAGTTAATAAAAGTCATAACAAGAAATGTATGGAACAACAGAATATTCGACAGGCCGACTACCTCTTGAGCACCAACTGCTGAGGCCACAGGCGGCCAAAAAGTACTCGTCGTAGAGCCATTTGAAGCTCGGGACGCAGTGCAGGGGTACTTGCTCTCGTACCCCTGAAGTAGAGTCGACCCTCGACTCTACTTTAAAGAGTCCTTTATCAAGGATCTCTTTCTTAGCCTTGGGGGGAACAGGCGGCATGCTACGGCCGCCTTCAAGAAGGGGCGGATTCCTGTTCCACCTATTGAAGCGCTTGTTCAGCTCAGTGTCTGAACTCTCAATGATGAGGAAGGTGCTCCGCCAGTCCTTCCACTTGTTTGCTTTACCTCTCGTCATGAGGTAGCCCCTGTGGCTTGTCAATTGATACTAGCCGGTACCGCCTGCCTTAGGGGTCTGGCTGAGGTAGTTCATGTGGGCGAAAGCCTCGAAGCTCGGCTCCACCCCGTGCAGTTCGCACCCGGCCACATAGCCGAGTATGTTGACCCAGAAGTTTGGGGCTAACTGCCATAACCCCAACTCATACCCATCCAAGATCCGCTGAACAGCCGGATGTAATGGGAAGCGCAGCCCTGCCTTGATGGCTGCCTCGTAGCAGCCAAAGCAGGCGCTATCATAACTGGTACCAGCCGGCCAGACGACTGTGTCTTCTGGATCCGGCACAAACACTAAAAAGTCGGGGCCCATTGTGTGGTTTGCGATAAAGCTCTCCACTTTCTCTTGTATGACTGTGATCCGGCCCCGAGGTACCATGCAGTAGTAGGGGGTATTTTGCTCTCGGTAAGAGGCGGATGGCTCCGCCCAATTGTCCCCCTTCTCAACTGCGTGAGAAAGCCTCGCCTCTTGCAGGCGACTGTTTTTCTCTTTTGTGTCCAGAGAAGCATGCCAGAAGAGTTTGACTCGGAATCGTCCTCTGACGAGTCCGAAGTGGACGACTCCTCCCCTCTCCCGGAGGGGCCCGCCTCCTCTCTTTGAAAAGGAGCAGAATTGTTAACTGTAAAATGGGAAGGGGTCACTATGACTCCTCTGATGCAAATCACGAAAATCCTATTAGTCCTAGTCACCATTTTCATCCAAGCACAAGTCCAAGTTACGGTTCATTCAAAGAAGTGATACTTGCGAAATCATTTGAAGACCAAACCTTGGATTCTTTTGCTGCCCATGGTCCGTTTGTTTTTAATCATGGATTGACTTGCTTAATTGCTCATTAGAGCACGTTAATTGAAGCCTTTTGAACAGCCATTTCAATTGGAAAGACGTGGGAATGGAGAGGAATTCAAGGAGAAACTTCAGTGCATGAATAATGAAGGAGGCGTGAATCAAGGGAGGGTTACAAGTGTTACCCCAACGGTTTTTGCTGAATTCTTGTAGTTGTTTTCTTTGCTAGTTTAAATCGGTTTAATGAAGGAAGTTAAGGGGCATGTGAAGCCTAAAAGTCTGCCTCATGTGGGCGTAATTCTAGGCTTTAGTTTAGCTTCTTTGTCTAGTTGTAATAAATCAGTCTTTTGCTTCTTTAAGTTAAGCAATGATTGTTAGTTCTTTTAGTTGCTTATAAAAGGCGTGTAATGGTAGTTTGTAAGGAGATTTTGATCAATGAAAAAGAGCTTTTTGGCTTGAACTTAAAACTGATTATTTGTTTGTGAAATAACCGGTTTTGTACCAAGTTAGACTTGAAGAGATTGAGTGGTCAAGTGAGTAATCCTTCCATACAATTTGAACTTAGTAGGTTGAGTGAGAAATCCTTGCCTTCATATCCTTGTTTGTTAAGTGAGTAATCCTTACAAACCTACACCTAAATTCTACATAAACGTACCTAAACACCAACCTAAATTCAATCTTTTGCTTAAGCTTGATTCATTAACTTGTTTAAACTAATTTCATCTATTAGTTTTTACATCATTTGGCGCATCAGGTAGGGGGCTGTTTCTGTCCAAATGGATCAAGCAAACCCAAATGAAACCGTTGACCAAAGGAGACTTAGAATTATGGAGGAAAACCAACAAAGGCTCTTGGAAACCAATGAGCAATTACATGGTAATATAATGGCTCTAATGGCTCGTTTGTTGACACAAGAATAAAGGGATGGGCGTCAAAACCCTCCTAGATATGATGACAAGAGTCTAAAGGTGGATGTAGACCTTTTTGATGGCACTCTTGACCCTGAGAAGTACTTGGAGTGGGAGCAATCACTTGAGAGGTACTTTGAGTTCAAAGACGTTGAGGAAGATGAACAAAAGTACAAGATTGCTAAGGTGAAGATAGCCAAGTAAGCTGAAACTTGGCTGAAAGGAGTCCAAAGAAAACGAGAAAGCAATGGGAAAGCTCGTATTTCTACATGGACCAAGCTTAGGAAGAAACTTAGAGAACGTTTTGTGCCTTCTAATTACAAACAATCCATGTATGTTAAATGGAGTACCTTGCTGTTGGTAGTAGTAGTGTGGAGGAGTATATAAAAGAGTTTGAAAGATTATCCATTATTTGTGAAATAGTGGAAAATGAGGATTTGAAACTAGGGAGGTTTATGGCTGGTCTAGATAAGGAGATCCTTGAAAAGATAGAAGTGCAACCCAATTTGACTTTCGATGAAGCTTGCAAACTTTCTGTTAAGTTTGATAATCAAAAGAAAAAGAAAAAGCCTTCTAATCCATTTGAGCCAAAATACAAACGCCCATTCAATCCACCAAAAGAAAACTCTTCTTTTCCAAATTCCACCAAAAGAAACCCAAGTTCCTTTGACCCAAAAGAAAAAGGCAAAGCTGTTGCCAAAGCCGGGGACTTGAGTGACATAGTGTGTTTTAAGTGTCATGGAAGAGGACACTATAAGAGGGATTGCCCTAATACTAGAGCTTTAACCATGAGAGAACTAAAAAATATGATGGCTCAACCGTTTAGCCTAGATGAGGAGTTAGAGGATGAAAATGTTGTTGAAAATGACCCTTTGGAATCTTATGATTCTAATGAAGAGGAGGATCAAGGTGATGATTGTTTCCCCGAAAAAAACAGCCTAGTCTTGAGGAGAGCTTTACAAATGCAAGTGGAGGTTGAAAGAAACCCTTTGCAAAGAAAAAATGTCTTTTTAACCAAGTGCAAGGTTAATGGAGATGTTTGTGACTTAATTGTTGATAGTGGTAGTGAAGCAAATGTTGTATCAAGTGACCTTGTGAAAAAACTTGATTTAAAAACCACTAGACACCCTTCTCCTTACAAATTGAGTTGGCTTGATAAGAGTAAGAGTACGGGAGTTAGGAGACAATGCTTGGTAAAATTTCAGATTGGTTCTTATGTTGATGAAATTTTGTGTGATGTCATTCCTATGGATGCATGTCACGTTTTATTAGGAAGACCATGGCAAAGTGATAGAAAATCATTCCATGATGGTCTAACTAATACCTATACTATCACCCACCAAGGCAGCAAGAAAGTGTTGCATCCCTTACCACCACAAAAAAAGATTCCCCAAACACAATTCCCACCACCACAAACACCACAAAAAGAGCCCAAAAGAAAGGAAATCTTGTTACTTTCTTTCAAAGAATTCGAAAAGACCTTAGAGAAGGAAGATGAGGTGTTTTTGTTGTTGTCTAAGGAGGAGCATGAAGGGTTTGTTCAACAAAACCCTAGGTTGGCCGAATTAGTCAAAGCTTATGAGGATGTTTTTCCTAATGAGTTGCCTTTAGGATTGCCTCCCATTCGTGGGATAGAACATCAAATTGATCTAATTCCGGGAGCACCCCTTCCTAACAAACCACCTTATAGATGTAATCCCATGGAAACTAAAGAGTTGCAAAAACAAATTGAGGAGTTGATGCAAATGGGTTATGTAAGAGAGTCTATGAGTCCTTGTGTTGTTTCTACCTTGTTAGTGCCTAAAAAAGATGGAACATGGAGGATGTGTATTGATAGTAGGGCTGTGAACAATATAACCATTAAGTATAGGTTTCCCATACCTAGGCTTGATGATATGTTGGATGAGTTGAGTGGGGCTAGAGTGTTTTCAAAAATTGATTTGAGAAGTGGGTATCACCAAATTCGTATGAGGGAGGGTGATGAGTGGAAAACAGCTTTTAAAACCAAGCATGGGTTGTATGAATGGCTTGTTATGCCATTTGGTTTAACAAATGCCCCAAGTACTTTCATGAGGCTTATGAATGAGATGTTGAGACCCTTTTTGGGGAGGTTTGTAGTTGTTTACTTAGATGATATTCTTATCTATAGTACAAATGAGGAAGATCATTTGAGGCACTTGGAAGAAATCTTTAGAACTTTGAGGGAGAAAAAATTGTATGAGAAGTTGGAGAAGTGTCACTTTTTGCTAACCGAAATTGTTTTCCTTGGTTACATTGTTTCAGGTGATGGAATCAAGGTGGATCCAAGCAAAATAGAAGCCATTGCTTCGTGGCCTATCCCAAAAACCATAACTGAAGTTCGTTCATTTCATGGACTAACCTCTTTCTATAGAAGGTTCATTAAGAACTTTAGTACCCTCATGGCTCCTATCACCGAGTGTACAAAGAAAGGAACCTTCCAATGGAACCCTCAAGCCCAAGAAGCGTTTGAACTAGTGAAAAAAAAATGTGTGAGGCACCTGTTTTCATGAAACCCTTTCCTGATTTCATGAAACCCTTTGAAGTTGAGTGTGATGCAAGTGGGAAGGGAATAGGGGCTGTCCTAATCCAAGAAAAAAAACCCATTGCCTACTTTAGTGAGAAATTGAGCCAAGGGAAATTGAACTACTCCACTTATGATAAAGAATTTTATGCCATGGTTCGAGCCTTAGATCATTGGTCACATAATTTGAGGCCACAACCATTCATCTTGCATTCGGATCATGAGTCTTTGAGGTTCATACATGGCCAAAAAAAACTGAATGCTAGGCATGCTAAGTGGGTAGAATTCTTACAATCATTCAACTTTGCTACAAAATATAAGCAAGGGAAAGCCAACATCGTGGCTGATGCATTGTCAAGGAGGCATACTCTTCTTGGAATCATGGAGGCCAAGGTCCTTGGTTTTGAAATTATGAAAGAAGCTTACAAAGATGACCATGAACTTATGGAAATCATTGAAGCTTGCAAACATGGAGTAAATGGTCAATTCGTGATGGTGGATGGTTTTCTTTTCAAAGGGAACAAACTTTGTGTTCCTAAAGGGGCAATTCGTGACTTATTGATAAAGGAAGCTCATGGAGGAGGCCTTGCTGGTCATATGGGTATTCAAAAGACCCTAGAGATCTTGCAAAGTCATTTTTATTGGCCTAAGATGCTAGCTAACGTGCACCAAATCCTAGCTAGATGTTCTACTTGTCAAAGGGCTAAAATGACCTTTCATAGAGGTGAATACAAGCCTTTGCCAATTCCCGAAAGACCTTGGGAGGATTTGAGTATGGATTTCATCATGGCCTTGCCTAGAACAGCTCGTGGAAAAGATTCAATCATGGTGGTTGTTGATCGGTTTTCGAAGATGGCCCATTTCATTGCTTGTAAAAAGGTGGATGATGCTTATAACGTGGCTCAACTTTTTTTCAAGGAGGTGGCTAAGTTACATGGCTTACCTAGAACCATTGTTTCAGATCGTGATACAAAGTTTGTGAGCCATTTTTGGAAGTCATTATGGAGGCTCGTGGGTACCAAGCTACTTTTCTCAACTAGCCATCATCCACAAACGGATGGTCAAACTGAGGTGGTGAATAGATTTCTTGGAACATTGCTGCGTGCCTTAGTGAACAAAGGAGGGAAAGATTGGGATCTTAAGCTAGCTCATGCTGAATTTGCTTATAATAGAACTCCAAGTAAAACCACGAAATACTCACCATTCGAAGTTGTTTATGGGGTCAATCCTTATGTTCCTATTGATTACATTGCAATTCCTAAGGACAAATTTGTTCATGGGACAGCCAAGGAGCACGTTGAGTTCATGATGAATGTTCATAAAGAAGTTAGGAAGAACATTGAGAAAGCTAACGAGTCCTACAAGAAGCAAGCAAACAAACACTTGAGCAATGTGAGGAAATTCGAAGTGGGTGATCTTGTTTGGATTTTTCTTCGAAAAGAAAGGTTCCCTAAGCAACGAAAGCACAAGTTGATGCCAAGGGCAGAGGGTCCTTTTCAAATCATGGAAAGGATCAACGATAATGCATACAAAGTTGATCTTGGAGGGCAATTTGGAGTTTCATCAACTTTCAATATTGGTGACCTAGCTCCTTATTTAGAAGATGACGAGTTGAGGACAAATCCTTTCGAAGAAGGGGAGGATGATGCAAATCACGAAAATCCTATTAGTCCTAGTCACCATTTTCATCCAAGCAAAAGTCCAAGTTACGGTTCATTCAAAGAAGTGATACTTGCGAAATCATTTGAAGACCAAACCTTGGATTCTTTTGCTGCCCATGGTCCGTTTGTTTTTAATCATGGATTGACTTGCTTAATTGCTCATTAGAGCACGTTAATTGAAGCCTTTTGAACAGCCATTTCAGTTGGAAAGACGTGGGAATGGAGAGGAATTCAAGGAGAAACTTCAGTGCATGAATAATGAAGGAGGCGTGAATCAAGGGGGGGTTACAAGTGTTACCCCAACGGTTTTTGCTAAATTCTTGTAGTTGTTTTCTTTGCTAGTTTAAATCGGTTTAATGAAGGAAGTTAAGGGGCATGTGAAGCCTAAAAGTCTGCCTCATGTGGGCGTAATTCTAGGCTTTAGTTTAGCTTCTTTGTCTAGTTGTAATAAATCAGTCTTTTGCTTCTTTAAGTTAAGCAATGATTGTTAGTTCTTTTAGTTGCTTATAAAAGGCGTGTAATGGTAGTTTGTAAGGAGATTTTGATCAATGAAAAAGAGCTTTTTGGCTTGAACTTAAAACTGATTATTTGTTTGTGAAATAACCGGTTTTGTACCAAGTTAGACTTGAAGAGATTGAGTGATCAAGTGAGTAATCCTTCCATACAATTTGAACTTAGTAGGTTGAGTGAGAAATCCTTGCCTTCATATCCTTGTTTGTTAAGTGAGTAATCCTTACAAACCTACACCTAAATTCTACATAAACGTACCTAAACACCAACCTAAATTCAATCTTTTGCTTAAGCTTGATTCATTAACTTGTTTAAACTAATTTCATCTATTAGTTTTTACATCATCCTCCCTCAGAATTACCGGCTTTCCGGCCGCCTTGTTTCACTTCCACATCTGGCGCCTAGTCAGATGTTTCACTAATCGGCACCCTGTGGGAGGAACCGTCTGAATTTGAGATCCTAGCAGTCTTTTTTGTTCTGGCCATCCTGCTCTGCATAGACACAGATACAGTCGGACTTTGTATAAAGGAAAAAAATGGGTCCGGAAAAGGGCAGGCGGCACTCCTAGTCCTAGATTCAGCCGTCCCCGGTGACCGGCTGATCACTAACCTAGGTCGTGTCGTGTGCTTCCGTGGTGCCATTTCAAAAAAAAGAGAATAAAAAGAAAATTAAGAGTAAGAGAACCGACAGTTACCTGAACGAGTGACGATTGATGAAGTGCTGAAAATCCTTTGCAGGCGGCTTGTCAGAACAGGCGGTAGGCAGAAAAGGTCCAAAATGTCAGAGCAAGTTCAGGGGTCCGAATGTTCTCAAAAAGTTGTCAAGTGTGAAAATGACTCAAGACAACTCTCCCTTATATAGGCGAAGTGAGAAGGCGAAGGGTCACTTTCAGAATTCAAAATTTGGGCGGGAAAATCTCTCGGCCTTTCGCCGACTGACACCTGTAGCAGGCCGTCGCCTGTTACAGTGCGGCACCTGTCACAGGTAACACGTGACCAGTCACGTGCCACCTGTGAGGGGCAAATGATTAGGGGATTTTGCTCCCACCAATCGGAATGCGCCACGTGGGCCAATCAGGTCCTGCCAAGGGTTCCCTAGATGGAACTGTCAGGGCATGCCACGTGGCACACGCTTATTCGTCCACCTTGGACCTGTTATGTCATGACACATGGCATACTCCATGCCTAATGGAGAAACCGGCCACCCAGGCCCAACTTCCGAGGGAAGCCCAATCAGCCCTAGGTTAACCTAAACCTAGGATTGGCACGTTTCCCAAGGTTATAAATACCTCCCTTAATCCTCATTAAGGAGGGATTACGGAAAAAACACATTGATTACACCCAGAGTTACAGTCTGATTACGCTAAAAACTCACATTAAACACTCTCACCTAGAGAGACCCACTCACTCTAATTTCCGCATTAATTACTCCTTAATCAAGTACTAACTTGACCGTTGGAGGCGGAGCTCCCACCACCAGGAGTCTCCGTTATTTTGCAGGTACAGGCGTCCGGTTCCAGTCTCGGAATTGTAACTCTCCCGCAGGACATCAGAAAACCCCGAAACATGGTTGACTTTTAATTGATTCAATTTGATCTGTTGAATACATTTGACTTTCATTTGATTCAAAAAGATTTGTTTGAATGTGTTTGACTTTCATATGATTCAATTAGTATCGTTGAATGCATTCGACAATCATTTGATTCAAAAAGCTATGTTTGAATTTGTTTGACTTTCACTTGATTCAATTAGCTTTTTTGAACTCATTTGACTTTCTTTGGATTCAAAAAGCTTTGTTTGAATGTGTTTGAATTTCACTTGATTTAAATTAGCTTTGTTTGAATATGGTTAAATTTCATTTGATTCAATTAGCTTTGTTTGAATGTGGTCGACTTTCATTTGATTCAATTCGGTTTGTTAGAATGCCATTGACTTTCGTTTGATTTAATTAGGTTTGTTAGAATGCCATTGACTTTCATTTGATTCAATTAGCTTTGTTGAATGCATATGACTTTCATTTGATTCAAAAAGCTTTGTTTGAATGTGTTTGACTTTCATTTGATTCAATTAGCATCGTTGAACACATTTGACAGTCATTTGATTCAAAAAGCTTTGTTTGAATTACCTAGACTTTCACTTGATTCAATTAGCTTTTTTGAATGCATTTAAGTTTCATTTGATTTAAAAAGCTTTGTTTAAATGTAATTGACTTTCACTTGATTTAATTACTTTTTATTAATTGCATTTGACTTTAAGTTGATTCAAAAAGATTTGTTTGAATGTGCTTGACTTTCATATGATTCAATTAGCATCGTTGAACGGATTTGACAATCATTTGATTCAAAAAGCTTTGTTTGACTTTCACTTGATTCAAATCGCTATTTTGAATGCATTTGAATTTCATTTGATTGAAAAAGCTTTGTTTGAATGTGTTTGATTTTCATTTGATTAAATTAGCTTTGTTTGAATGTGATTGACTTTCATTTGAATCAATTAGCTTTGTTTAATGCATTTGACTTTCATTTAATTCAACAAGCTTTGTTTGAATGTGTTTGACTTTAATTTGATTCAAATAGCTTTGTTTGAATGATTTTGACTTTCACTTGATTTAAATACCTTTTTTGAATGCGTTTGACTTTCATTAGATTCAAATAGCATTTCTTGAATGTGTTTGACTTTCATTTGGTTCAAATAGCTTTGTTTAAATGTGTTTGACTTTCATTTGATTCAATTAGCTTTGCTTGAATGTGGTTAACTTTCAATTGAGTCAATTTGCTTTGTTGAATGCATTTGACTTTCATTTGATTCAAAAAGTTTTGTTTGACTGTCATATGATTCAATTTGCCTCGTTGAATGCATTTGACAATCATTTGATTCAAAAAGCTTTGTTTGAATTCTTTGGACTTTTACTTGATTCAATTAGCTGTTTTGAAAGCATTTGACTTTCATATGAATTAATTAGCTTTGTTTGAATGTTTTTGACTTTCATTTGATGCAATTAGCTTTGTCTGAATGTGTTTGACTTTCGTTTGATTTAATTATCTTTTTTGAATGCATTTGACTTTCATTTAATTCAGATAGCATTGTTTGAATGTGTTTGACTTTCATTTGATTCAAAAAGATTTGTTTGAATGTGTTTGACTTTCATAAGATTCAATTAGTATCGTTGAATGCATTTGACAATCATTTGATTCAAAAAGCTATGTTTGAATTTGTTTGACTTTCACTTGATTCCATTAGCTTTTTTGAACTCATTTGACTTACTTTGAATTTAAAAAGCTTTGTTTGAATGTGTTTGAATTTCACTTGATTGAAATTAGCTTTGTTTGAATGTGGTTAACTTTCATTTGATTCAATTAGCTTTGTTTGAATGTGGTTGACTTTCATTTCATTCAATTAGGTTTGTTAGAATGCCATTGACTTTCGTTTGATTCAATTAGGTTTGTTACAATGACATTGACTTTCATTTGATTCAATTAGCTTTGTGGAATGCATATGACTTTCATTTGATTCAAAAAGCTTTGTTTGAATGAGTTTGACTTTCATTTGATTCAATTAGCATCGTTGAACGCATTTGACAGTCATTTGATTCAAAAAACTTTGTTTGAATTACCTAGACTTTCACTTGATTCAATTAGCTTTTTTGAATGCATTTAAGTTTCATTTGATTTAAAAAGCTTTGTTTAAATGTAATTGACTTTCACTTGATTTAATTTCTTTTTTTTAATTGCATTTGACTTTCAGTTGATTCAAAAAGATTTGTTTGAATGTGCTTGACTTTCATATGATTCAATTAGCATCGTTGAACGGATTTGACAATCATTTGATTCAAAAAGCTTTGTTTGACTTTCACTTGATTCAAATCGCTATTTTGAATGCATTTGAATTTCATTTGATTGAAAAAGCTTTGTTTGAATGTGTTTGATTTTCATTTGATTAAATTAGCTTTGTTTGAATGTGATTGACTTTCATTTGAATCAATTAGCTTTGTTTAATGCATTTGACTTTAATTTAATTCAAAAAGCTTTGTTTGAATGTGTTTGACTTTAATTTGATTCAAATAGCTTTGTTTGAATGTTTTTGACTTTCACTTGATTTGAATACCTTTTTTGAATGCGTTTGACTTTCATTTGATTCAAATAGCATTTCTTGAATGTGTTTGACTTTCATTTGGTTCAAATAGCTTTGTTTAAATGTCTTTGACTTTCATTTGATTCAATTAGCTTTGCTTGAATGTGGTTAACTTTCAATTGAGTCAATTTGCTTTGTTGAATGCATTTGACTTTCATTTGATTCAAAAAGTTTTTTTTGACTGTCATATGATTCAATTAGCCTCGTTGAATGCATTTGACAATCATTTGATTCAAAAAGCTTTGTTTGAATTCTTTGGACTTTTACTTGATTCAATTAGCTTTTTTGAAAGCATTTGACTTTCATATGATTTAATTAGCTTTGTTTGAATGTGTTTGACTTTCGTTTGATTTAATTATCTTTTTTGAATGCATTTGACTTTCATTTAATTCAGATAGCATTGTTTGAATGTGTTTGACTTTATTTGATTCAAAAAGATTTGTTTGAATGTGTTTGACTTTCATAAGATTCAATTAGTATCGTTGAATGCATTTGACAATCATTTGATTCAAAAAGCTATGTTTGAATTTGTTTGACTTTCACTTGATTCAATTAGCTTTTTTGAACTCATTTGACTTACTTTGAATTCAAAAAGCTTTGTTTGAATGTGTTTGAATTTTACTTGATTGAAATTAGCTTTGTTTGAATGTGGTTAACTTTCATTTGATTCAATTAGCTTTGTTTGAATGTGGTTGACTTTCATTTGATTCAATTAGGTTTGTTAGAATGCCATTGACTTTCGTTTGATTCAATTAGGTTTGTTACAATGCCATTGACTTTCATTTGATTCAATTAGCTTTGTGGAATGCATATGACTTTCATTTGATTCAAAAAGCTTTGTTTGAATGAGTTTGACTTTCATTTGATTCAATTAGCATCGTTGAACGCATTTGACAGTCATTTGATTCAAAAAACTTTGTTTGAATTACCTAGACTTTCACTTGATTCAATTAGCTTTTTTGAATGCATTTAAGTTTCATTTGATTTAAAAAGCTTTGTTTAAATGTAATTGACTTTCACTTGATTTAATTACTTTTTTTTAATTGCATTTGACTTTCAGTTGATTCAAAAAGATTTGTTTGAATGTGCTTGACTTTCATATGATTCAATTAGCATCGTTGAACGGATTTGACAATCATTTGATTCAAAAAGCTTTGTTTGACTTTCACTTGATTCAAATCGCTATTTTGAATGCATTTGAATTTCATTTGATTGAAAAAGCTTTGTTTGAATGTGTTTGATTTTCATTTGATTAAATTAGCTTTGTTTGAATGTGATTGACTTTCATTTGAATCAATTAGCTTTGTTTAATGCATTTGACTTTAATTTAATTCAAAAAGCTTTGTTGAAAGGTGTTTGACTTTAATTTGATTTAAATAGCTTTGTTTGAATGTTTTTGACTTTCACTTGATTTGAATACCTTTTTTGAATGCGTTTGAATTTCATTTGATTCAAATAGCATTTCTTGAATGTGTTTGACTTTCATTTGGTTCAAATAGCTTTGTTTAAATGTGTTTGACTTTCATTTGATTCAATTAGCTTTGCTTGAATGTGGTTAACTTTCAATTGAGTCAATTTGATTTGTTGAATGCATTTGACTTTCATTTGATTCAAAAAGTTTTTTTGACTGTCATATGATTCAATTAGCCTCGTTGAATGCATTTGACAATCATTTGATTCAAAAAGCTTTGTTTGAGTTCTTTGGACTTTTACTTGATTCAATTAGCTTTTTTTGAAAGCATTTGACTTTCATATGATTTAATTAGCTTTGTTTGAATGTTTTTGACTTTCATTTGATGCAATTAGCTTTGTCTGAATGTGTTTGACTTTCGTTTGATTTAATTACCTTTTTTTAATGCATTTGACTTTCATTTGATTCAGATAGCATTGTTTGAATGTGTTTGACTTTCATTTGATTCAAATAGCTTTGTTTGAATGTGTTTGCCTTCCATTGGATTTAATTAGCTTTGTTTGAATGTGATTGACTTTCATTTGAATCAATTAGCTTTGTTTAATGCATTTGACTTTCATTTAATTCAACAAGCTTTGTTTGAATGTGTTTGACTTTAATTTGATTCAAATAGCTTTGTTTGAATGATTTTGACTTTCACTTGATTTAAATACCTTTTTTGAATGCATTTGACTTTCATTTGATTCAAATAGCATTTCTTGAATGTGTTTGACTTTCATTTGGTTCAAATAGCTTTGTTTAAATGTGTTTGACTTTCATTTGATTCAATTAGCTTTGCTTGAATGTGGTTAACTTTCAATTGAGTCAATTTGCTTTGTTGAATGCATTTGACTTTCATTTGATTCAAAAAGTTTTGTTTGACTGTCATATGACTCAATTAGCCTCGTTGAATGCATTTGACAATCATTTGATTCAAAAAGCTTTGTTTGAATTCTTTGGACTTTTACTTGATTCAATTAGCTGTTTTGAAAGCATTTGACTTTCATATGAATTAATTAGCTTTGTTTGAATGTTTTTGACTTTCATTTGATGCAATTAGCTTTGTCTGAATGTGTTTGACTTTCGTTTGATTTAATTATCTTTTTTGAATGCATTTGACTTTCATTTAATTCAGATAGCATTGTTTGAATGTGTTTGACTTTCATTTGATTCAAAAAGATTTGTTTGAATGTGTTTGACTTTCATAAGATTCAATTAGTATCGTTGAATGCATTTGACAATCATTTGATTCAAAAAGCTATATTTGAATTTGTTTGACTTTCACTTGATTCAATTAGCTTTTTTGAACTCATTTGACTTACTTTGAATTCAAAAAGCTTTGTTTGAATGTGTTTGAATTTCACTTGATTTAAATTAGCTTTGTTTGAATGTGGTTAACTTTCATTTGATTCAATTAGCTTTGTTTGAATGTGGTTGACTTTCATTTGATTCAATTAGGTTTGTTAGAATGCCATTGACTTTCGTTTGATTCAATTAGGTTTGTTACAATGCCATTGACTTTCATTTGATTCAATTAGCTTTGTGGAATGCATATGACTTTCATTTGATTCAAAAAGCTTTGTTTGAATGAGTTTGACTTTCATTTGATTCAATTAGAATCGTTGAACGCATTTGACAGTCATTTGATTCAAAAAACTTTGTTTGAATTACCTAGACTTTCACTTGATTCAATTAGCTTTTTTGAATGCATTTAAGTTTCATTTGATTTAAAAAGCTTTGTTTAAATGTAATTGACTTTCACTTGATTTAATTACTTTTTTTTAATTGCATTTGACTTTCAGTTGATTCAAAAAGATTTATTTGAATGTGCTTGACTTCCATATGATTCAATTAGCATCGTTGAACGGATTTGACAATCATTTGATTCAAAAAGCTTTGTTTGACTTTCACTTGATTTAAATCGCTATTTTGAATGCATTTGAATTTCATTTGATTGAAAAAGCTTTGTTTGAATGTGTTTGATTTTTATATGATTAAATTAGCTTTGTTTGAATGTGATTGACTTTCATTTGAATCAATTAGCTTTGTTTAATGCATTTGACTTTCATTTAATTAAAAACCCGTTGTTTGAATGTGTTTGACTTTCACTAGATTAAATTAGCTTTTTTGAATGCATCTAACTTTTATTGAATTAAAAAAGCTTTGTCCGAATGTGTTTGACTTTCATTTGATGCAATTAGCTTTGTTTGAATGTGTTTGACTTTCATTTGATTCAATAAGCTTTGTTGAATGCATTTAACTTTCATTTGATTTAAAAAGCTTTGTTTAAATGTGTTTGACTTTCACTTGATTTAATTACTTTTTTTTAATTACATATGACTTTCAGTTGATTCAAAAAGATTTGTTTGAATGTGCTTGACTTTCATATGATTCAATTAGCATCGTTGAACGGATTTGACAATCATTTGATTAAAAAAGCTTTGTTTGACTTTCACTTGATTTAAATCGCTATTTTGAATGCATTTGAATTTCATTTGATTGAAAAAGCTTTGTTTGAACGTGTTTAACTTTTATTTGATTAAATTATCTTTGTTTGAATGTGATTGACTTTCATTTGAATCAATTAGCTTTGTTTAATGCATTTGACTTTCAATTAATTCAAAAAGCTTTATTTGAATGTGTTTGACTTTAAATTGATTCAAATAGCTTTGTTTGAATGATTTTGACTTTCACTTGATTTAAATACCTTTTTTGAATGCGTTTCACTTTCATTTGATTCAAATAGCATTTCTTGAATGTGTTTGACTTTCTTTTGGTTCAAATAGCTTTGTTTAAATGTGTTTGACTTTCATTTGATTCAATTAGCTTTGCTTGAATGTGGTTAACTTTCAATTGAGTCAATTTGCTTTGTTGAATGCATTTTACTTTCATTTGATTCAAAAAGTTTTGTTTGACTGTCATATGATTCAATTAGCCTCGTTGAACGCATTTGACAATCATTTGATTCAAAAAGCTTTGTTTGAATTCTTTGGACTTTTACTTGATTCAATTAGCTTTTTTGAAAGCATTTGACTTTAATATGATTTAATTAGCTTTGTTTGAATGTTTTTGACTTTCATTTGATGCAATTATCTTTGTCTGAATGTGTTTGACTTTCGTTTGATTTAATTATCTTTTTTGAATGCATTTGACTTTCATTTGATTCAGATAGCATTGTTTGAATGTGTTTGACTTTCATGTGATTCAAATAGCTTTGTTTGAATGTGTTTGCCTTCCATTGGATTTAATTAGCTTTGTTTCAATGTGGTTGACTTTTAATTGATTCAATTTGATCTGTTGAATGCATTTGACTTTCATTTGATTCAAAAAGATTTGTTTGAATGTGTTTGACTTTCATATGATTCAATTAGTATCGTTGAATGCATTTGACAATCATTTGATTCAAAAAGCTATGTTTGAATTTGTTTGACTTTCACTTGATTCAATTAGCTTTTTTGAACTCATTTGACTTTTTTTGGATTCAAAAAGCTTTGTTTGAATGCGTTTGAATTTCCCATGATTTAAATTAGCTTTGTTTGAATGTGGTTAACTTTCATTTGATTCAATTAGCTTTGTTTGAATGTGGTTGACTTTCATTTGATTCAATTAGGTTTGTTAGAATGCCATTGACTTTCGTTTGATTCAATTAGGTTTGTTAGAATGCCATTGACTTTCATTTGATTCAATTAGCTTTGTTGAATGCATATGACTTTCATTTGATTCAAAAAGCTTTGTTTGAATGTGTTTGACTTTCATTTGATTCAATTAGCATCGTTGAACGCATTTGACAGTCATTTGATTCAAAAAACTTTGTTTGAATTACCTAGACTTTCACTTGATTCAATTAGCTTTTTTGAATGCATTTAACTTTCATTTGATTTAAAAAGCTTTGTTTAAATGTAATTGACTTTCATTTAATTTAATTACTTTTTTTTAATTGCATTTGACTTTCAGTTGATTCAAAAAGATTTATTTGAATGTGCTTGACTTCCATATGATTCAATTAGCATCGTTGAACGGATTTGACAATCATTTGATTCAAAAAGCTTTGTTTGACTTTCACTTGATTTAAATCGCTATTTTGAATGCATTTGAATTTCATTTGATTGAAAAAGCTTTGTTTGAATGTGTTTGATTTTTATTTGATTAAATTAGCTTTGTTTGAATGTGATTGACTTTCATTTGAATCAATTAGCTTTGTTTAATGCATTTGACTTTCATTTAGTTAAAAACCCTTTGTTTGAATGTGTTTGACTTTCACTAGATTAAATTAGCTTTTTTGAATGCATCTAACTTTTATTGAATTAAAAAAGCTTTGTCCGAATGTGTTTGACTTTCATTTGATGCAATTAGCTTTGTTTGAATGTGTTTGACTTTCATTTGATTCAATAAGCTTTGTTGAATGCATTTAACTTTCATTTGATTTAAAAAGCTTTGTTTAAATGTGTTTGACTTTCACTTGATTTAATTACTTTTTTTTAATTACATATGACTTTCAGTTGATTCAAAAAGATTTGTTTGAATGTGCTTGACTTTCATATGATTCAATTAGCATCGTTGAACGGATTTGACAATCATTTGATTAAAAAAGCTTTATTTGACTTTCACTTGATTTAAATCGCTATTTTGAATGCATTTGAATTTCATTTGATTGAAAAAGCTTTGTTTGAACGTGTTTGACTTTTATTTGATTAAATTAGCTTTGTTTGAATGTGATTGACTTTCATTTGAATCAATTAGCTTTGTTTAATGCATTTGACTTTCATTTAATTCAAAAAGCTTTGTTTGAATGTGTTTGACTTTAATTTGATTCAAATAGCTTTGTTTGAATGATTTTGACTTTCACTTGATTTAAATACCTTTTTTGAATGCGTTTCACTTTCATTTGATTCAAATAGCATTTCTTGAATGTGTTTGACTTTCTTTTGGTTCAAATAGCTTTGTTTAAATGTGTTTGACTTTCATTTGATTCAATTAGCTTTGCTTGAATGTGGTTAACTTTCAATTGAGTCAATTTGCTTTGTTGAATGCATTTGACTTTCATTTGATTCAAAAAGTTTTGTTTGACTGTCATATGATTCAATTAGCCTCGTTGAGCGCATTTGACAATCATTTGATTCAAAAAGCTTTGTTTGAATTCTTTGGACTTTTACTTGATTCAATTAGCTTTTTTGAAAGCATTTGACTTTAATATGATTTAATTAGCTTTGTTTGAATGTTTTTGACTTTCATTTGATGCAATTAGCTTTGTCTGAATGTGTTTGACTTTCGTTTGATTTAATTATCTTTTTTGAATGCATTTGACTTTCATTTGATTCAGATAGCATTGTTTGAATGTGTTTGACTTTCATGTGATTCAAATAGCTTTGTTTGAATGTGTTTGCCTTCCATTGGATTTAATTAGCTTTGTTTCAATGTGGTTGACTTTTAATTGATTCAATTTGATCTGTTGAATGCATTTGACTTTCATTTGATTCAAAAAGATTTGTTTGAATGTGTTTGACTTTCATATGATTCAATTAGTATCGTTGAATGCATTTGACAATCATTTGATTCAAAAAGCTATGTTTGAATTTGTTTGACTTTCACTTGGTTCAATTAGCTTTTTTGAACTCATTTGACTTTCTTTGGATTCAAAAAGCTTTGTTTGAATGCGTTTGAATTTCACTTGATTTAAATTAGCTTTGTTTGAATGTGGTTAACTTTCATTTGATTCAATTAGCTTTGTTTGAATGTTGTTGACTTTCATTTGATTCAATTAGGTTTGTTAGAATGCCATTGACTTTCGTTTGATTCAATTAGGTTTGTTAGAATGCCATTGACTTTCATTTGATTCAATTAGCTTTGTTGAATGCATATGACTTTCATTTCATTCAAAAAGCTTTGTTTGAATGTGTTTGACTTTCATTTGATTCAATTAGCATCGTTAAACGCATTTGACAGCCTTTTGATTCAAAAAACTTTGTTTGAATTAACTAGACTTTCACTTGATTCAATTAGCTTTTTTGAATGCATTTAACTTTCATTTGATTTAAAAAGCTTTGTTTAAATGTAATTGACTTTCACTTGATTTAATTTTTTTTAATTGCATTTGACTTTCAGTTGATTCAAAAAAATTTGTTTGAATGTGCTTGACTTTCATATGATTCAATTAGCATCGTTGAACGAATTTTACAATCATTTGATTCAAAAAGCTTTGTTTGACTTTCACTTGAATCAAATCGCTATTTTGAATGCATTTGAATTTCATTTGATTGAAAAAGCTTTGTTTGAACGTGTTTGACTTTTATTTGATTAAATTAGCTTTGTTTGAATGTGATTGACTTTCATTTGAATCAATTAGCTTTGTTTAATGCATTTGACTTTCATTTAATTCAAAAAGCTTTGTTTGAATGTGTTTGACTTTAATTTGATTCAAATAGCTTTGTTTGAATGATTTTGACTTTCACTTGATTTAAATACCTTTTTTGAATGCGTTTCACTTTCATTTGATTCAAATAGCATTTCTTGAATGTGTTTGACTTTCTTTTGGTTCAAATAGCTTAGTTTAAATGTGTTTGACTTTCATTTGATTCAATTAGCTTTCCTTGAATGTGGTTAACTTTCAATTGAGTCAATTTGCTTTGTTGAATGCATTTGACTTTCATTTGATTCAAAAAGTTTTGTTTGACTGTCATATGATTCAATTAGCCTCGTTGAGCGCATTTGACAATCATTTGATTCAAAAAGCTTTGTTTGAATTCTTTGGACTTTTACTTGATTCAATTAGCTTTTTTGAAAGCATTTGACTTTAATATGATTTAATTAGCTTTGTTTGAATGTTTTTGACTTTCATTTGATGCAATTAGCTTTGTCTGAATGTGTTTGACTTTCGTTTGATTTAATTATCTTTTTTGAATGCATTTGACTTTCATTTGATTCAGATACCATTGTTTGAATGTGTTTGACTTTCATGTGATTCAAATAGCTTTGTTTGAATGTGTTTGCCTTCCATTGGATTTAATTAGCTTTGTTTCAATGTGGTTGACTTTTATTTGATTCAATTTGATTTGTTGAATGCATTTGACTTTCATTTGATTCAAAAAGATTTGTTTGAATGTGTTTGACTTTCATATGATTCAATTAGTATCGTTGAATGCATTTGACAATCATTTGATTCAAAAAGCTATGTTTGAATTTGTTTGACTTTCACTTAGTTCAATTAGCTTTTTTGAACTCATTTGACTTTCTTTGGATTCAAAAAGCTTTGTTTGAATGCGTTTGAATTTCACTTGATTTAAATTAGCTTTGTTTGAATGTGGTTAACTTTCATTTGATTCAATTAGCTTTGTTTGAATGTGGTTGACTTTCATTTGATTCAATTAGGTTTGTTAGAATGCCATTGACTTTCGTTTGATTCAATAAGGTTTGTTAGAATGCCATTGACTTTCATTTGATTCAATTAGCTTTGTTGAATGCATATGACTTTCATTTGATTCAAAAAGCTTTGTTTGAATGTGTTTGACTTTCATTTGATTCAATTAGCATCGTTGAACGCATTTGACAGTCATTTGATTCAAAAAACTTTGTTTGAATTACCTAGACTTTCACTTGATTCAATTAGCTTTTTTGAATGCATTTAACTTTCATTTGATTTAAAAAGCTTTGTTTAAATGTAATTGAATTTCACTTGATTTAATTACTTTTTTTTAATTGCATTTGACTTTCAGTTGATTCAAAAAGATTTGTTTGAATGTGCTTGACTTTCATATGATTCAATTAGCATCGTTGAACGGATTTGACAATCATTTGATTCAAAAAGCTTTGTTTGACTTTCACTTGAATCAAATCGCTATTTTGAATGCATTTGAATTTCATTTGATTGAAAAAGCTTTGTTTGAACGTGTTTGACTTTTATTTGATTAAATTAGCTTTGTTTGAATGTGATTGACTTTCATTTGAATCAATTAGCTTTGTTTAATGCATTTGACTTTCATTTAATTCAAAAAGCTTTGTTTGAATGTGTTTGACTTTAATTTGATTCAAATAGCTTTGTTTGAATGATTTTGACTTTCACTTGATTTAAATACCTTTTTTGAATGCGTTTGACTTTCATTTGATTCAAATAGCATTTCTTGAATGTGTTTGACTTTCATTTGGTTCAAATAGCTTTGTTTAAATGTGTTTGACTTTCATTTGATTCAATTAGCTTTGCTTGAATGTGGTTAACTTTCAATTGAGTCAATTTGCTTTGTTGAATGCATTTGACTTTCATTTGATTCAAAAAGTTTTTTTGACTGTCATATGATTCAATTAGCCTCGTTGAATGCATTTGATAATCATTTGATTCAAAAAGCTTTGTTTGAATTCTTTGGACTTTTACTTGATTCAATTAGCTTTTTTGAAAGCATTTGACTTTCATATGATTTAATTAGCTTTGTTTGAATGTTTTTGACTTTCATTTGATGCAATTAGCTTTGTCTGAATGTGTTTGACTTTTGTTTGATTTAATTATCTTTTTTGAATGCGTTTGACTTTCATTAGATTCAGATAGCATTGTTTGAATGTGTTTGACTTTCATTTGATACAAATAGCTTTGTTTGAATGTGTTTGCCTTCCATTGGATTTAATTAGCTTTGTTTGAATGTGGTTGACTTTTAATTGATTCAATTTGATCTGTTGAATGCATTTGACTTTCATTTGATTCAAAAAGATTTGTTTGAATGTGTTTGACTTTCATATGATTCAATTAGTATCGTTGAATGCATTTGACAATCATTTGATTCAAAAAGCTATGTTTGAATTTGTTTGACTTTCACTTAATTCAATTAGCTTTTTTGAACTCATTTGACTTTCTTTGGATTCAAAAAGCTTTCTTTAAATGCGTTTGAATTTCACTTGATTTAAATTAGCTTTGTTTGAATGTGGTTAACTTTCATTTGATTCAATTTGCTTTGTTTGAATGTGGTTGACTTTCATTTGATTCAATTAGGTTTGTTAGAATACCATTGACTTTCGTTTGATTCAATTAGGTTCGTTAGAATGCCATTGACTTTCATTTGATTTAATTAGCTTTGTTGAATGCATATGACTTTCATTAGATTCAAAAAGATTTGTTTGAATGTGTTTGACTTTCATTTGATTCAATTAGCATCGTTGAACGCATTTGACAGTCATTTGATTCAAAAAACTTTGTTTGAATTACCTAGACTTTCACTTGATTCAATTAGCTTTTTTGAATGCATTTAACTTTCATTTGATTTAAAAAGCTTTGTTTAAATGTAATTGACTTTCACTTTATTTAATTACTTTTTTTTAATTGCATTTGACTTTTAGTTGATTCAACAAGAACTGTTTGAATGTGCTTGACTTTCATATGATTCAATTAGCATCGTTGAACGGATTTGACAATCATTTGATTCAAAAAGCTTTGTTTGACTTTCACTTGATTCAAATCGCTATTTTGAATGCATTTGAATTTCATTTGATTGAAAAAGCTTTGTTTGAATGTGTTTGATTTTCATTTGATTAAATTAGCTTTGTTTGAATGTGATTGACTTTCATTTGAATCAATTAGCTTTGTTTAATGCATTTGACTTTCATTTAATTCAAAAAACTTTGTTTTAATGTGTTTGACTTTAATTTGATTCAAATAGCTTTGTTTGAATGTTTTTGACTTTCACTTGATTTAAATACCTTTTTTGAATGCGTTTGACTTTCATTTGATTCAAATAGCATTTCTTGAATGTGTTTGACTTTCATTTGGTTCAAATAGCTTTGTTTAAATGTGTTTGACTTTCATTTGATTCAATAAGCTTTGCTTGAATGTGGTTAACTTTCAATTGAGTCAATTTGCTTTGTTGAATGCATTTGACTTTCAATTGATTCAAAACGTTTTGTTTGACTGTCATATGATTCAATTAGCCTCGTTGAATGCATTTGACAATCATTTGATTCAAAAAGCTTTGTTTGAATTCTTTGGACTTTTACTTGATTCAATTAGCTTTTTTGAAAGCATTTGACTTTCATATGATTTAATTAGCTTTGTTTGAATGTTTTTGACTTTCATTTGATGCAATTAGCTTTGTCTGAATGTGTTTGACTTTCGTTTGATTTAATTATCTTTTTTGAATGTATTTGACTTTCATTTGATTCAGATAGCATTGTTTGAATGTGTTTGACTTTCATTTGATTCAAATAGCTTTGTTTGAATGTGTTTGCCTTCCATTGGATTTAATTAGCTTTGTTTGAATGTGGTTGACTTTTAATTGATTCAATTTGATCTGTTGAATGCATTTGACTTTCATTTGATTCAAAAAGATTTGTTTGAATGTGTTTGACTTTCATATGATTCAATTAGTATCGTTGAATGCATTTGACAATCATTTGATTCAAAAAGCTATGTTTGAATTTGTTTGACTTTCACTTGATTCAATTAGCTTTTTTGAACTCATTTGACTTTCTTTGGATTCAAAAAGCTTTGTTTGAATGTGTTTGAATTTCATTTGGTTCAAATAGCTTTGTTTAAATGTGTTTGACTTTCATTTGATTCAATAAGCTTTGCTTGAATGTGGTTAACTTTCAATTGAGTCAATTTGCTTTGTTGAATGCATTTGACTTTCAATTGATTCAAAAAGCTTTGTTTGAATGTGTTTGAAATTCACTTGATTTAAATTAGCTTTGTTTTAATGTGGTTAACTTTCATTTGATTCAATTAGCTTTGTTTTAATGTGGTTGACTTTCATTTGATTCAATTAGGTTTGTTAGAATGCCATTGATTTTCGTTTGATTCAATAAGGTTTGTTAGAATGCCATTGACTTTCATTTGATTCAATTAGCTTTGTGGAATGCATATGACTTTCATTTGATTCAAAAAGCTTTGTTTGAATGTGTTTGACTTTCATTTGATTCAATTAGCATCGTTGAACGCATTTGACAGTCATTTGATTCAAAAAACTTTGTTTGAATTACCTAGACTTTCACTTGATTCAATTAGCTTTTTTGAATGCATTTAACTTTCATTTGATTTAAAAAGCTTTGTTTAAATGTAATTGACTTTCACTTGATTTAATTAATTTTTTTTAATTGCATTTGACTTTCAGTTGATTCAAAAAGATTTGTTTGAATGTGCTTGACTTTCATATGATTCAATTAGCATCATTGAACGGATTTGACAATCATTTGATTCAAAAAGCTTTGTTTGACTTTCACTTGATTCAAATCGCTATTTTGAATGCATTTAAATTTCACTTGATTGAAAAAGCTTTGTTTGAATGTGTTTGATTTTCATTTGATTAAATTAGCTTTGTTTGAATGTGGTTGACTTTCATTTGATTCAATTAGGTCTGTTAGAATGCCATTGACTTTCGTTTGATTCAATTAGGTTTGTTAGAATGCCATTGACTTTCATTTGATTCAATTAGCTTTGTCGAATGCATATGACTTTCATTTGATTCAAAAAGCTTTGTTTGAATGAGTTTGACTTTCATTTGATTCAATTAGCATCGTTGAACGCATTTGACAGTCATTTGATTCAAAAAACTTTGTTTGAATTACCAAGACTTTCACTTGATTCAATTAGCTGTTTTGAATGCATTTAACTTTCATTTGATTTAAAAAACTTTGCTTAAATGTAATTGACTTTCACTTGATTTAATTAATTTTTTTTAATTGCATTTGACTTTCAGTTGATTCAAAAAGATTTGTTTGAATGTGCTTGACTTTCATATGGTTCAATTAGCATCGTTGAACGGATTTGACAATCATTTGATTCAAAAAGCTTTGTTTGACTTTCACTTGATTCAAATCGCTATTTTGAATGCATTTGAATTTCATTTGATTGAAAAATCTTTGTTTGAATGTGTTTGATTTTCATTTGATTAAATTAGCTTTGTTTGAATGTGATTGACTTTCATTTGAATCAATTAGCTTTGTTTAATGCATTTGACTTTCATTTAATTCAAAAAGCTTTGTTTGAATGTGTTTGACTTTAATTTGATTCAAATAGCTTTGTTTGAATGTTTTTGACTTTCACTTGATTTAAATACCTTTTTTGAATGCGTTTGACTTTCATTTGATTCAAATAGCATTTCTTGAATGTGTTTGACTTTCATTTGGTTCAAATAGCTTTGTTTAAATGTGTTTGACTTTCATTTGATTCAATTAGCTTTGCTTGAAAGTAGTTAACTTTCAATGGAGTCAATTTGCTTTGTTGAAAGCATTGGACTTTCATTTGTTTCAAAAAGTTTTGTTTGACTATCATGTGATTCAATTAGCCTCGTTGAATGCATATGACAATCATTTGATTCAAAAAGCTTTGTTTGAATTCTTTGGACTTTTACTTGATTCAATTAGCTTTTTTGAAAGCATTTGACTTTCATATGATTTAATTAGCTTTGTTTGAATGTTTTTGACTTTCATTTGATGCAATTAGCTTTGTCTGAATGTGTTTGACTTTCGTTTGATTTAATTATCTTTTTTGAATGCATTTGACTTTCATTTGATTCAAATAGCATTGTTTGAATGTGTTTGACTTTCATTTGATTCAAATAGCTTTGTTTGAATGTGTTTGCCTTCCATTGGAATTAATTATCTTTGTTTGAATGTGGTTGACTTTTAATTGATTCAATTTGATATGTTGAATGCATTTGACTTTCATTTGATTCAAAAAGATTTGTTTGAATGTGTTTGACTTTCATATGATTCAATTAGTATCGTTGAATGCATTTGACAATCATTTGATTCAAAAAGCTATGTTTGAATTTGTTTGACTTTCACTTGATTCAATTAGCTTTTTTGAACTCATTAGACTTTCTTTGGATTCAAAAAGCTTTGTTTGAATGTGTTTGAATTTCATTTGGTTCAAATAGCTTTGTTTAAATGTGTTTGACTTTCATTTGATTCAATAAGCTTTGCTTGAATGTGGTTAACTTTCAATTGAGTCAATTTGCTTTGTTGAATGCATTTGACTTTCAATTGATTCAAAAAGTTTTGTTTGACTGTCATATGATTCAATTAGCCTCGTTGAATGCATTTGATAATCATTTGATTCAAAAAGCTTTGTCTGAATTCTTTGGACTTTAACTTGATTCAATTAGCTTTTTTGAAAGCATTTGACTTTCATATGATTTAATTAGCTTTGTTTGAATGTTTTTGACTTTCATTTGATGCAATTAGCTTTGTCTGAATGTGTTTGACTTTCGTTTGATTTAATTATCTTTTTTGAATGCATTTGACTTTCATTTGATTCAGATAGCATTGTTTGAATGTGCTTGACTTTCATTTGATTCAAATAGCTTTGTTTGAATGTGTTTGCCTTCCATTGGATTTAATTAGCTTTGTTTGAATGTGGTTGACTTTTAATTGATTCAATTTGATCTGTTGAATGCATTTGACTTTCATTTGATTCAAAAAGATTTGTTTGAATGTGTTTGACTTTCATATGATTCAATTAGTATCGTTTAATGCATTTGACAATCATTTGATTCAAAAAGCTATGATTGACTTTGTTTGACTTTCACTTGATTCAATTAGCTTTTTTGAACTCATTTGACTTTCTTTGGATTCAAAAAGCTTTGTTTGAATGTGTTTGAATTTCACTTGATTTAAATTAGCTTTGTTTGAATGTGGTTAACTTTCATTTGATTCAATTAGCTTTGTTTGAATGTGGTTGACTTTCATTTGATTCAATTAGGTTTGTTAGAATACCATTGACTTTCGTTTGATTCAATTAGGTTTGTTAGAATGCCATTGACTTTCATTTGATTCAATTAGCTTTGTTGAATGCATATGACTTTCATTTGATTCAAAAAGCTTTGTTTGAATGTGTTTGACTTTCATTTGATTCAATTAGCATCGTTGAACGCATTTGACAGTCATTTGATTCAAAAAACTTTGTTTGAATTACCTAGACTTTCACTTGATTCAATTAGCTTTTTTGAATGCATTTAACTTTCATTTGATTTAAAAAGCTTTGTTTAAATGTAATTGACTTTCACTTGATTTAATTACTTTTTTTTAATTGCATTTGACTTTCAGTTGATTCAAAAAGATTTGTTTGAATGTGCTTGACTTTCATATGATTCAATTAGCATCGTTGAACGGATTTGACAATCATTTGATTTAAAAAGCTTTGTTTGACTTTCACTTGATTAAAATCGCTATTTTGAATGCATTTGAATTTCATTTGATTGAAAAAGCTTTGTTTGAATGTGTTTGATTTTCATTTGATTAAATTAGCTTTGTTTGAATGTGATTGACTTTCATTTGAATCAATTAGCTTTGTTTAATGCATTTGACTTTCATTTAATTCAAAAAGCTTTGTTTGAATGTGTTTGACTTTAATTTGATTCAAATAGCTTTGTTTGAATGTTTTTGACTTTCACTTGATTTAAATACCTTTTTTGAATGCGTTTGACTTTCATTTGATTCAAATAGAATTTCTTGAATGTGTTTGACTTTCATTTGGTTCAAATAGCTTTGTTTAAATGTGTTTGACTTTCATTTGATTCAATTAGCTTTGCTTGAAAGTAGTTAACTTTCAATGGAGTCAATTTGCTTTGTTGAACGCATTGGACTTTCAATTGTTTCAAAAAGTTTTGTTTGACTGTCATGTGATTCAATTAGCCTCGTTGAATGCATATGACAATCATTTGATTCAAAAAGCTTTGTTTGAATTCTTTGGACTTTTACTTGATTCAATTAGCTTTTTTGAAAGCATTTGACTTTCATATGATTTAATTAGCTTTGTTTGAATGTTTTTGACTTTCATTTGATGCAATTAGCTTTGTCTGAATGTGTTTGACTTTCGTTTGATTTAATTATCTTTTTTGAATGCATTTGACTTTCATTTTATTCAGATAGCATTGTTTGAATGTGTTTGACTTTCATTTGATTCAAATAGCTTTGTTTGAATGTGTTTGCCTTCCATTGGAATTAATTAGCTTTGTTTGAATGTGGTTGACTTTTAATTGATTCAATTTGATATGTTGAATGCATTTGACTTTCATTTGATTCAAAAAGATTTGTTTGAATGTGTTTGACTTTCATATGATTCAATTAGTATCGTTTAATGCATTTGACAATCATTTGATTCAAAAAGCTATGTTTGAATTTGTTTGACTTTCACTTGATTCAATTAGCTTTTTTGAACTCATTTGACTTTCTTTGGATTCAAAAAGCTTTGTTTGAATGCGTTTGAATTTCACTTGATTTAAATTAGCTTTGTTTGAATGTGGTTAACTTTCATTTGATTCAATTTGCTTTGTTTGAATGTAGTTGACTTTCATTTGATTCAATTAGGTTTGTTAGAATACCATTGACTTTCGTTTGATTCAATTAGGTTTGTTAGAATGCCATTGACTTTCATTTGATTCAATTAGCTTTGTCGAATGCATATGACTTTCATTTGATTCAATTAGCTTTGTCGAATGCATATGACTTTCATTTGATTCAAAAAGCTTTGTTTGAATGAGTTTGACTTTCATTTGATTCAATTAGCATCGTTGAACGCATTTGACAGTCATTTGATTCAAAAAACTTTGTTTGAATTACCTAGACTTTCACTTGATTCAATTAGCTTTTTTGAATGCATTTAACTTTCATTTGATTTAAAAAGCTTTGCTTAAATGTAATTGACTTTCACTTGATTTAATTACTTTTTTTTAATTGCATTTGACTTTTAGTTGATTCAAAAAGATTTGTTTGAATGTGCTTGACTTTCATATGGTTCAATTAGCATCGTTGAACGGATTTGACAATCATTTGATTCAAAAAGCTTTGTTTGACTTTCACTTGATTCAAATCGCTATTTTGAATGCATTTGAATTTCATTTGATTGAAAAAGCTTTGTTTGAATGTGTTTGATTTTCATTTGATTAAATTAGCTTTGTTTGAATGTGATTGACTTTCATTTGAATCAATTAGCTTTGTTTAATGCATTTGACTTTCATTTAATTCAAAAAGCTTTGTTTGAATGTGTTTGACTTTAATTTGATTCAAATAGCTTTGTTTGAATGTTTTTGACTTTCACTTGATTTAAATACCTTTTTTGAATGCGTTTGACTTTCATTTGATTCAAATAGCATTTCTTGAATGTGTTTGACTTTCATTTGGTTCAAATAGCTTTGTTTAAATGTGTTTGACTTTCATTTGATTCAATTAGCTTTGCTTGAAAGTGGTTAACTTTCAATGGAGTCAATTTGCTTTGTTGAATGCATTGGACTTTCATTTGTTTCAAAAAGTTTTGTTTGACTGTCATGTGATTCAATTAGCCTCGTTGAATGCATATGACAATCATTTGATTCAAAAAGCTTTGTATGAATTCTTTGGACTTTTACTTGATTCAATTAGCTTTTTTGAAAGCATTTGACTTTCATATGATTTAATTAGCTTTGTTTGAATGTTTTTGACTTTCATTTGATGCAATTAGCTTTGTCTGAATGTGTTTGACTTTCGTTTGATTTAATTATCTTTTTTGAATGCATTTGACTTTCATTTGATTCAGATAGCATTGTTTGAATGTGTTTGACTTTCATTTGATTCAAATAGCTTTGTTTGAATGTGTTTGCCTTCCATTGGATTTAATTAGCTTTGTTTGAATGTGGTTGACTTTTAATTGATTCAATTTGATATGTTGAATGCATTTGACTTTCATTTGATTCAAAAAGATTTGTTTGAATGTGTTTGACTTTCATATGATTCAATTAGTATCGTTGAATGCATTTGACAATCATTTGATTCAAAAAGCTATGTTTGAATTTGTTTGACTTTCACTTGATTCAATTAGCTTTTTTGAACTCATTTGACTTTCTATGGATTCAAAATGCTTTGTTTGAATGTGTTTGAATTTCATTTGGTTCAAATAACTTTGTTTAAATGTGTTTGACTTTCATTTGATTCAATAAGCTTTGCTTGAATGTGGTTAACTTTCAATTGAGTCAATTTGCTTTGTTGAATGCATTTGACTTTCAATTGATTCAAAAAGTTTTGTTTGACTGTCATATGATTCAATTAGCCTCGTTGAATGCATTTGATAATCATTTGATTCAAAAAGCTTTGTTTGAATTCTTTGGACTTTTACTTGATTCAATTAGCTTTTTTGAAAGCATTTGACTTTCATATGATTTAATTAGCTTTGTTTGAATGTTTTTGACTTTCATTTGATGCAATTAGCTTTGTCTGAATGTGTTTGACTTTCGTTTGATTTAATTATCTTTTTTGAATGCATTTGACTTTCATTTGATTCAGATAGCATTGTTTGAATGTGTTTGACTTTCATTTGATTCAAATAGCTTTGTTTGAATGTGTTTGCCTTCCATTGGATTTAATTAGCTTTGTTTGAATGTAGTTGACTTTTAATTGATTCAATTTGATATGTTGAATGCATTTGACTTTCATTTGATTCAAAAAGATTTGTTTGAATGTGTTAGACTTTCATATGATTCAATTAGTATCGTTGAATGCATTTGACAATCATTTGATTCAAAAAGCTATGTTTGAATTTGTTTGACTTTCACTTGATTCAATTAGCTTTTTTGAACTCATTTGACTTTCTTTGGATTCAAAAAGCTTTGTTTGAATGTGTTTGAATTTCATTTGGTTCAAATAGCTTTGTTTAAATGTGTTTGACTTTCATTTGATTCTATAAGCTTTGCTTGAATGTGGTTAACTTTCAATTGAGTCAATTTGCTTTGTTGAATGCATTTGACTTTCAATTGATTCAAAAAGTTTTGTTTGACTGTCATATGATTCAATTAGCCTCGTTGAATGCATTTGATAATCATTTGATTCAAAAAGCTTTGTTTGAATTCTTTGGACTTTTACTTGATTCAATTAGCTTTTTTGAAAGCATTTGACTTTCATATGATTTAATTAGTATCGTTGAATGCATTTGACTTTCATTTGATGCAATTAGCTTTGTCTGAATGTGTTTGACTTTCGTTTGATTTAATTATCTTTTTTGAATGCATTTGACTTTCATTTGATTCAGATAGCATTGTTTGAATGTGTTTGACTTTCATTTGATTCAAATAGCTTTGTTTGAATGTGTTTGCCTTCCATTGGATTTAATTAGCTTTGTTTGAATGTGGTTGACTTTTAATTGATTCAATTTGATCTGTTGAATGCATTTGACTTTCATTTGATTCAAAAAGATTTGTTTGAATGTGTTTGACTTTCATATGATTCAATTAGTATCGTTGAATGCATTTGACAATCATTTGATTCAAAAAGCTATGTTTGAATTTGTTTGACTTTCACTTGATTCAATTAGCTTTTTTGAACTCATTTGACTTTCTTTGGATTCAAAAAGCTTTGTTTGAATGCGTTTGAATTTCACTTGATTTAAATTAGCTTTGTTTGAATGTGGTTAACTTTCATTTGATTCAATTAGCTTTGTTTGAATGTGGTTGACTTTCATTTGATTTAATTAGGTTTGTTAGAATACCGTTGACTTTCGTTTGATTCAATTAGGTTTGTTAGAATGCCATTGACTTTCATTTGATTCAATTAGCTTTGTTGAATGCATATGACTTTCATTTGATTCAAAAAGCTATGTTTGAATGTGTTTGACTTTCATTTGATTCAATTAGCATCGTTGAACGCATTTGACAGTCATTTGATTCAAAAAACTTTGTTTGAATTACCTAGACTTTCACTTGATTCAATTAGCTTTTTTGAATGCATTTAACTTTCATTTGATTTAAAAAGCTTTGTTTAAATGTAATTGACTTTCACTTGATTTAATTACTTTTTTTTAATTGCATTTGACTTTCAGTTGATTCAAAAAGATTTGTTTGAATGTGCTTGACTTTCATATGATTCAATTAGCATCGTTGAACGGATTTGACAATCATTTGATTCAAAAAGCTGTGTTTGACTTTCACTTGATTAAAATCGCTATTTTGAATGCATTTGAATTTCATTTGATTGAAAAAGCTTTGTTTGAATGTGTTTGATTTTCATTTGATTAAATTAGCTTTGTTTGAATGTGATTGACTTTCATTTGAATCAATTAGCTTTGTTTAATGCATTTGACTTTCATTTAATTCAAAAAGCTTTGTTTGAATGTGTTTGACTTTAATTTGATTCAAATAGCTTTGTTTGAATGTTTTTTACTTTCACTTGATTTAAATACCTTTTTTGAATGCGTTTGACTTTCATTTGATTCAAATAGCATTTCTTGAATGTGTTTGACTTTCATTTGGTTCAAATAGCTTTGTTTAAATGTGTTTGACTTTCATTTGATTCAATTAGCTTTGCTTGAAAGTGGTTAACTTTCAATGGAGTCAATTTGCTTTGTTGAATGCATTGGACTTTCATTTGTTTCAAAAAGTTTTGTTTGACTGTCATGTGATTCAATTAGCCTCGTTGAATGCATATGACAATCATTTGATTCAAAAAGCTTTGTTTGAATTCTTTGGACTTTTACTTGATTCAATTAGCTTTTTTGAAAGCATTTGACTTTCATATGATTTAATTAGCTTTGTTTGAATGTTTTTGACTTTCATTTGATGCAATTAGCTTTGTCTGAATGTGTTTGACTTTCGTTTGATTTAATTATCTTTTTTGAATGCATTTGACTTTCATTTGATTCAGATAGCATTGTTTGAATGTGTTTGACTTTCATTTGATTCAAATAGCTTTGTTTGAATGTGTTTGCCTTCCATTGGATTTAATTAGCTTTGTTTGAATGTGGTTGACTTTTAATTGATTCAATTTGATATGTTGAATGCATTTGACTTTCATTTGATTCAAAAAGATTTGTTTGAATGTGTTTGACTTTCATATGATTCAATTAGTATCGTTGAATGCATTTGACAATCATTTGATTCAAAAAGCTATGTTTGAATTTGTTTGACTTTCACTTGATTCAATTAGCTTTTTTGAACTCATTTGACTTTCTTTGGATTCAAAAAGCTTTGTTTGAATGTGTTTGAATTTCATTTGGTTCCAATAGCTTTGTTTAAATGTGTTTGACTTTCATTTGATTCAATAAGCTTTGCTTGAATGTGGTTAACTTTCAATTGAGTCAATTTGCTTTGTTGAATGCATTTGACTTTCAATTGATTCAAAAAGTTTTGTTTGACTGTCATATGATTCAATTAGCCTCGTTGAATGCATTTGATAATCATTTGATTCAAAAAGCTTTGTTTGAATTCTTTGGACTTTTACTTGATTCAATTAGCTTTTTTGAAAGCATTTGACTTTCATATGATTTAATTAGCTTTGTTTGAATGTTTTTGACTTTCATTCGATGTAATTAGCTTTGTCTGAATGTGTTTGACTTTCGTTTGATTTAATTATCTTTTTTGAATGCATTTGACTTTCATTTGTTTCAGATAGCATTGTTTGAATGTGTTTGACTTTCATTTGATTCAAATAGCTTAGTTTGAATGTGTTTGCCTTCCATTGGATTTAATTAGCTTTGTTTGAATGTGGTTGACTTTTAATTGATTCAATTTGATATGTTGAATGCATTTGACTTTCATTTGATTCAAAAAGATTTGTTTGAATGTGTTTGACTTTCATATGATTCAATTAGTATCGTTGAATGCATTTGACAATCATTTGATTCAAAAAGCTATGTTTGAATTTGTTTGACTTTCACTTGATTCAATTAGCTTTTTTGAACTCATTTGACTTTCTTTGGATTCAAAAAGCTTTGTTTGAATGCGTTTGAATTTCACTTGATTTAAATTAGCTTTGTTTGAATGTGGTTAACTTTCATTTGATTCAATTAGCTTTGTTTGAATGTGGTTGACTTTCATTTGATTCAATTAGGTTTGTTAGAATACCATTGACTTTCGTTTTATTCAATTAGGTTTGTTAGAATGCCATTGACTTTCATTTGATTCAATTAGCTTTTTTGAATGCATATGACTTTCATTTGATTCAAAAAGCTTTGTTTGAATGTGTTGGACTTTCATTTGATTCAATTAGCATCGTTGAACGCATTTGACAGTCATTTGATTCAAAAAACTTTGTTTGAATTACCTAGACTTTCACTTGATTCAATTAGCTTTTTTGAATGCATTTAACTTTCATTTGATTTAAAAAGCTTTGTTTAAATGTAATTGACTTTCACTTGATTTAATTACTTTTTTTTAATTGCATTTGACTTTCAGTTGATTCAAAAAGATTTGTTTGAATGTGCTTGACTTTCATATGATTCAATTAGCATCGTTGAACGGATTTGACAATCATTTGATTCAAAAAGCTTTGTTTGACTTTCACTTGATTAAAATCGCTATTTTGAATGCATTTGAATTTCATTTGATTGAAAAAGCTTTGTTTGAATGTGTTTGATTTTCATTTGATTAAATTAGCTTTGTTTGAATGTGATTGACTTTCATTTGAATCAATTAGCTTTGTTTAATGCATTTGACTTTCATTTAATTAAAAAAGCTTTGTTTGAATGTGTTTGACTTTAATTGGATTCAAATAGCTTTGTTTGAATGTTTTTGACTTTCACTTGATTTAAATACCTTTTTTGAATGCGTTTGACTTTCATTTGATTCAAATAGCATTTCTTGAATGTGTTTGACTTTCATTTGGTTCAAATAGCTTTGTTTAAATGTGTTTTACTTTCATTTGATTCAATAAGCTTTGCTTGAATGTGGTTAACTTTCAATTGAGTCAATTTGCTTTGTTGAATGCATTTTGTTTCGGGGTTTTCTGATGTCCTGCGGGAGAGTTACAATTCCGAGACTGGAACCGGACGCCTGTACCTGCAAAATAACGGAGACTCCTGAGAGCTCCGCCTCCAACGGTCAAGTTAGTACCCGATTAAGGAGTAATCAATACAGAAATTAAAGTAATGAGATCTCTCTAGGTGAGAGTGCTTAGTGTTGGTAATCTGCGTTGTTAGCGAGATTAGCCGGTTGTTAATAACTCTGTTCTTCTCTGCTTGATCTCTTAATTATTCGGTCCCTTGATTAATGAGGATTAATCGAGTATTTATAGCCTTGAGAAGCGTGCAACTCTCTAGGTTTAAGGTAAACCTAGGGCTGATCGGGCCTCTAGACTGAATTGGGCCTTGATGGCCGGTTGTCCCATTTGGCATGGGTGGACACGTGGCGTGTCTAAAGTGGTCCGTAGAGGACGTATCTGTGATTGACACGTGGCAAGCTCCTGTTGGCCTTCGTGAAGGACACGTGGCGGAACCTGGTTGGTCCACTTGTCAGACGGTGATTGGTGGATAAAAATCCCCTAATCATTTGCCCCTCACAGGTGGCACGTGACTGGTCACGGGTCGCCTGTGACAGATGTCGCACGGTGACAGGCGACGGCCTGTTACAGGTGTCACCTTGCAAACGGCCGAGAGATTTTCCCGCCCAAATTTTGAATTTGGAAGCGACCCTTCGCCTTCTCACTCTGCCTATAAAAGGAAGTGCTGACTTCGGTCATTTTCACATTTGAGAACTTTTGCGAGAACATTCGGACCCCTGAACTTGCTCTGACATTTTGGACTTTTTCTGCCTACCGCCTGTTCTGACAAGCCGACTGACCCGAACTTTCAGGACTTCATCAACCGTCTCTCGTTCAGGTAACTCAGTTCTCTTACTCTTAATTTTCTTTTTATTTTTTGAAATGGCACCATGGAAGCACACGACACGCCCTAAGTTAGTGATCAGCCGGTCACCGGGGACGGCTGAATCTAGGACTAGGAGTGCCGCCTGCCCTTTTCTGGACCCATCTTTGCCCTTTATACAAAGTCCGACTGTATCTGTGTCTATGCAGAACGTGATGGCCAGAACAAAAAAGACTGCTATGATATCAAACTCAGACGGCTCCTCCCAAAGGGTGCTCCTTAGTGAAACATCTGACCAGGCGCCAGATGTAGAACGAGGCGACTGTCAAGCTGACAGTTCTGAGAGAGGGACCAAGGTGTTCCCTTCCCATCTTACCGTGGACATGTCTAATTTTCCTTCTGCTCCTTCTAAGGGAGAGGAGGCGGGCCCCTCTAGGAGAGGGGAGGAGTCGTCCTCCTCGGACTCGTCAGGGGACGAGTCCGAATCCAGCTCTTCTGGCCACAGTTCTTCTGGCTCAGAAGAAAAACATAGCCGCCTACAAGAGGCGAGACGTTCTCATGCAGTTGAGAAGGGGGATAATTGGGCAGAGCCGTCCGCCTCTTACAGAGAGGAAAACGCCCCCTACTACTGCAGGGTACCCCGGGGCCGGATTGCAACCATGCGAGACAACGTGGCGAGCTTTATTGCTAACCACAAAATGGGCCCGGAGTTTTTACTGTTTGTGCCGGATCAAGAAGATACTGTCGTCTGGCCGGCTGGTACCAGCTATGGTGACGGCTGCTTTGGCTGCTATGTGGCGGCCATCAAAGCTGGACTGCGCTTCCCATTGCATCCGGCTGTTCAGCGGATTTTAGATGGGTATGATCTGGGGTTATGGCAGTTAGCCCCCAACTCTTGGGTAAACGTACTCGGCTATGTGGCCGGGTGCGAACTGAACGGGGTGGAGCCAAGTTTTGAGGCTTTCGCCCACATGAACTATCTCAGCCGGACCCCTAAGTCGGGTGGTACCGGCTGGTATCAATTAACAAGCCATAGGGGTTACCTCATGACGAGAGGTAAGGCAAACAAATGGAAGGATTGGCGGAACACCTTTCTTATTATCGAGAGTTCAGACACGGAGTTGAACAAACGCTTTAACAAGTGGAATAGGGATCCGCCTCTTCTCGCAGGCGGCCGCAGCATGCCGCCTGTTCCCCCAAAGGCTAAAAAAGAGATCCTAGACAAAGGACTCTTCAAAGTAGAGACTAGGGTGAACTCTACTTCAGGGGTACGAGAGCAAGTACCCCTAAACTGCGTCCCGAGCTTCAAGTGGCTCTATGACGAGTACTTCTTGGCCGCCTGTGGCCTCAGCAGTCGGTGCTCTAGAGGTAGCCGGCCTGACGAATACTCTGTTTTTTCACGCCTTGTTTACTTGGGATTTTTACTAACTTTGTTGTTTATTTCTTTCAGCCGACGCCATGAGTAAAATAACAGCATCTAAGACTGCGGCGGCCATGCTGCGGGTCTCGCTAATGAAGCAGTCGTATGCCGACTCCCCCAACAAGGAGGCACCCTTGGTAAGCTTTGAAAACTCTTCTCCTTTTAGTTGTCTTATGCATATACTAACTCTTTTTGTTTTCAGTCTGGCACTCCAAGGGCTTCTTCCTCGCAACAGCCGGACCCCAAGGCCCGGAGGACGACTGTTGCAAGCTCTCCTGGGTCTTCCAGGAAAACAGTGGCGGCTGAGAAGCAGCCGGCCACTTCTTCAAAAACCCAGGCGGGGCCGCCTAGATGTATGGTCACTTGCTTGTAAAAACTCACCCTTGCTCCCTTCTTGATTAGGTCTAACTTGTTTTTTCCTTTCGCTTAATGCAGCCGGCCCCCAGGGACTTGACTTGGTTGAGGTAGCCAAGTCAATGGTTAAAGTAGTTCCTCCATCTGACAGGGAGGCGGTCAAGGGTGCCGGCACCCTTGACCTTGATGGAATTTCAGGGGTCCTAGCTGAGGTATACTTAGCACCTTTTTGAGCTTTTGAGTTCCAGGACGCCTGTTAACTCTTTTGATTGGAAACTGACGCCTGTTTTTCTTTGTACTTAGGCCTTGCTCCGAGTCAACAGCCTTCGCAAGCCGATTGATCGGAAAAACAAAGAGGTAAAGGCCGCAAAGGCTATGGCCGCCTCCAGCTGTGATAAGGCAATGTTTCAAATTGCCCAAAATAAAGTACTGACCATTGATCTTCTTTATTATCAGGCGCAGGCGACCGCCGCTGTTCGGGCTCAGCTAGAGGCGGCCCAAAAGAAGGTTGACGAGCTGGAGGGGACCGTCACCAACCTTAAAGCCGACCTGAAACCCCTTCGCCAAAAAATGCACTCTTACGAAGCCATGGAGAAATCTTTGGCTAACGTAAAAGAACGCCTGGTGAACCAGGAGAAGAGTCTTACCCAAGAGCTCTCGGATAAGGCCGAGCAAGAGAAACAAGAGCTCGTCCGGGAGATGGTGGAAGACTCCGCCCAAATCCAACGCATGACCTGGGAACGACTGTTCCCCAGTGCCGACTTTGCCTCATGGGAAAGAACATACCGCCAGTGTTCGGAAATATATAATCAACAAATCCTGGCGGCTGCTGAAGAAGAGGCGTTGGACGGTGCGTTGGAGGAGGAAGAGCCGGTTGTGGCGCTTGTGCCACTTGGGGGTAAGGCATCAAAAGATGGTGCAGCTAAGGCCGAGTCCAGCAAGAAGAGTGCTGACCAGGCGGCTGCTGCTGACACTGAACTGCCCCCTTCTTAAGCTTTAAGTATTTTTTCTTTTCACGGCCTGCGTGCCGTTTGCTTTGTAATTACCCGGCCAGGGGGCCGGGGTTTTGAATATTCTGCTGGTCTTTTATGGCCGGCTCATTTTAATCAAATTTTTTGTTTTGGTTCAAATTTGTCTAAGTATTTGAAATTTGCTCACTAGACCGACTGTTGTGTATGGCCGAACGTTAAGACAGGTACAAATAGTAAGTATGCCGCCTATGCCCCTGGACGACTGGTTGTCTGTTTCCAGGATAGATGATCAGTCGGCCATTTAATCAATCGGTATTCGAACTCTTTATTCAATTTGACCAAGTAAATAGAATTACCTAGTAGCCAAGGAATTAAGTAGGAAAACAAGCGGCGGGTACCGGTTGTTTCCCTTTATTGCCAATGTTGGCTTTTAATTCGTTATTTGTTAACCTAGCAAGAGTATTGGTTGAGAGCCTTTGTTTATTAAAAACAAGTGGACGACTCATACCTTTTAGGCTCCATACTAAGTTTGAGTGACTATTAAGTTAACATAGGAGTTACTTAGTCTTTGTCACAATCTTGATTGAGTAGTAGAGGTATCAGGCGGCGTAGGCCGGCTAGACCCCTTGATTCACCAATGTTTGTTGGCTATTAACTCAATAGGTTATCCAGTAGGAATAGGGGTTCGAGTGCCCTTGTTTGTTTAAAACAGGCGGACGACTCAAACTTTTTGGATTCCATACCAAATTTGAAGGAGTGACTATGAGTAAACTTTGGAGTTACTCAGTCGCCGTCCCTTTTGTTTGAGAAGTAGAGGTATCAGGCGGCGTAGGCCGGCTAGACCCCTTGATTCGCCAATGTTTGTTGGCTATTAACTCAATAGGTACCCCCTGCATTTATCCCAAGTAATACAGGCGGTTATCTGACTCGGATGTCAACTGCTACCATTGGTTTGGTTAGTGATAGAGTTATCCTTGTCTCAAAAACGGCTACGTGGTTGCCCTTGGGGACAGTCGTATAGGTGCCGTGTAATTAGTTTATAGAACAATGTTCCACCCAAAAGGGAGCTGCTCTCTGCGACGAATTTCATCCGGAGGGATGCCGTCGGACGCCTGCTATGATGTTGGGACAGGTCGAATTAGTTTTGTAGTTTTGATTAGGTGGCTTGGCGCCTGGTCTGATCATTCGGCCAGTGGCCTTGGTAAGTTCTTGGTGAACGTAGGTGCTAAGTAAAAGAAGGGTAGCCGCCTGTTAGTTACAGGATCGGCCAGGCCCTAATCTTTTTAGCTAAGTATTGTGAGTAAAATACTCGATGGAGAGTAGCCGACTGTAAAGGAACAGACGGCATGCCCCTCTAAAGATTAAGAGTGAAACTCAATGGAGAGTAGCCGACTGTAAAGGTACAGACGGCATGCCCCTCTGGAGATAGAGTAAAAAAACTCAATGGAGAGTAGCCGACTGTAAAGGTACAGACGGCATGCCCCTCGTAATACAAAATTGAATAGTAAGTGCAAACTTTATTAAGTAGCTCTTTACTTTACATCATTCAGAAAAAATATTTTTTAAGGTTATCTACATTCCAGGTTCGAGGCAACGGTTGTCCGTCTGGTGTTTCCAGACGGTAGGTACCGTCCCTGACTTCCGCATAGATTCGGTAGGGTCCTTCCCAGTTGGGAGTTAGTTTGCCAGACTCATTAGCCCTACCAACTGCTTCCATTTTTCTAAGTACAAAGTCCCCTACTTTGAGTGGACGCCTGTGTACTTTTTTGTTGTATGATCTAGTCATTCTCAGGCGATAGATCTCATGGCGCAAAACACCATTGCCCCTCTTTTCAGGAAGTGAGTCTAATGCCAGGCGCATAGCTTCCCAGTTTGCCTCTTCGTCATATAGCATTACTCGAAGAGTCGGCTCGTAGTGTTCTATTGGAAGAACAGCTTCTGCACCATAAGTTAGGAGGAAGGGAGTTTCTCCAGTCGCCCCTTTTTCAGTCGTCCTAATGGCCCAAAGAACATGTGGTAGTTCATCTGCCCATAGGCCGCCTGCTCGTTCAATCTTTTTCTTGAGACCGTCTGAGATGATTTTATTAAAGGCTTCTACCTGGCCGTTTGCTTGTGGACGGCCGGCAGATGCAAAGTAATGTGCAATTCCTTGGTCTCCCAACCAGCTTTTGAGAACAGGCGTCTCAAATTGGGGACCATTATCAAAAACCATAGACATGGGAACCCCGAACCGAGTGATGACGTTTTTCCAAATGAATGAAATTACATCTTTCGTCTTGATTCCCTTTACAGCCTCCGCCTCTACCCATTTAGTGAAGTAGTCAACGGCAACAAGTATATACCTTCTGCCGCCTGTAGCAGGCGTATATGGACCCAGAATGTCCATGCCCCACTTAGCAAACGGTAGTGGGCTGTGAATGGTAGTGAGGTCAGTAGCCGGACGGTGAATTAATTTGCCAAACCTTTGGCACTTGTCACATTTTTTCACCATCTCCATTGCATCTGCTTCCAAAGTAGGCCAAAAGTAGCCCTGCCGCCTTGCCCTTTGAGCAAGCATCCTACCACCTATATGGGAAGCACAGAAACCAGAGTGAAGATCATCTAGTATCTCTCGTCCCTTTTCAGGAGTAACACACTTTAAGAAGGGTTGAAGGTGCCCCCTCTTGTGAAGTTCTCCTTGTATCATTTCAAAACAGGAGGCTCGTTTTTTCAGTGCTGCCGCCTGTTGAGGATCATCCGGCAGTGTACCGTTTGTCAGATATGCCCTGATTGAATCCATCCAGGTTGAGCTTCTGTCTAGGATTCCAATAGGATTTTCCTCGATGCTTCTCTTCTCCATTACTTCCCAAAACACAGTTCGAGGAGTATCGGAGGAGGCGGATGATGCTAATTTCGAAAGTGCATCTGCCTGGTTGTTTTCTGATCTCGGCACTTGGATCAGATGGAAATCCTCAAGGGAGCCGACTGCTTGTCGGACCGCCTGTAAATACTTGATCATGGCCGGATGTGTTGCTTCGTATTCGCCATTGTACTGACTCACTATCAGTTGTGAATCAGAACAGGCGTCTATTTTCCTTGCCCCTGCCGCCTTACACATGCGGATCCCGGCTAGTAAAGCTTCATATTCTGCCTCATTGTTTGAAGCCTGGAAACTGAAGCGTAGAGCATACTCGAACCTGTCGCCCTCTGGAGATTGACATACGACGCCTGCTCCACAACCGTTTGAAGTAGAGCTTCCGTCCACATATACCTTCCAGACTTGGTCTGGAACTTGAGAGTCAGGAGGACGAGTCATCTCTACAATAAAGTCAGCAAAAGCTTGCCCCTTCACTGCTTTTCTAGGCTCGAAAGTAACTTCGAGACTCTGCATTTCTATGGCCCATTTGATCATTCGTCCGGAGGACTCCATGGTGGTAAGGGGTCGCTTGATCGGTTGGTCGGTATACACGACGACTGCATGTGCCAGAAAGTAGGGCTTCAATTTTTTAACAGCCATGAAGAGTGCAAGACCAAATTTTTCCACTAGGGGATACCTCAACTCGGCATTTTTCAGTACGTGACTGACAAAGTAGACCGGAAGTTGACAGCCGTCCCTTTCAGCAAGGAGCACCGCGCTTAACGCATGATCAGAGACGGCCAGGTACATGTAGAGATTTTCTTTGGGCAAAGGGCTGACCAGCCTCGGCAAGGAATGCAAGTGAACCTTTAATTTCTGGAAGGCGGCCTCAGCATCCGGCCCCCATTCAAACCTTGCCTTTTTCTTAATTGCCTGGAAAAAGTATAGGCATTTGTCGCCTGATCGGCTAAGGAATCTTCCCAAGGCCGCCAGACAACCTGTTAACTTCTGAACCTCTCGGACGGTACGAGGCGACTGCATGTCAATGACCGCCTGTACCTTCTCAAGGGTTCGCCTCTATTCCTCTCTGGTTGATAAGGAATCCAAGAAATTTCCCAGACTCAACTCCAAATACACATTTCTTGGGATTGAGCATGACATGGTGCCGCCTGAGTGTGGCGAAAGTTTCTCGGAGGTCCGTCAGATGATCTTTCTGAAGTTTAGTCTTGACAATCATATCATCAATGTACGCCTCGACGTTTCTCCCAATCTGATCAAAGAACACTGTGTTTATCATTCGTTGGAAGGTAGCCGGGGCATTCTTAAGACCAAACGGCATGACCGTGTAACAGTATAATCCCTGATCAGTGACGAAGGCCGTCTTCTCCTGATCTTTCTTCCATAAAGGAATTTGATGAAAACCAGAATAGGCGTCCATAAAACTCATCAAGGCATGGCCGGCTGTTGAGTCGACCAGGTTATCAATTTTAGGCAGAGGGTAACTGTCTTTGGGGCACGCCTTGTTCAAGTCTGTGTAGTCTACACACATTCGCCAGGTGCCATTCGGCTTTTTAACAAGCACCACATTTGCAACCCAATCTGGGAAGTAACATTGCCGAATGAACCCTGCATCAAGTAATTTTTTGACTTCGGCGGCTGCCGCCTGACCTCTTTCTTCACCATGGTTCCGTTTCTTTTGTCGTACCGGCTTCTTTTTCGGATCCACAGCGAGTTTGTGTACTGCCAGATCAGGACTAATGCCTGGCATTTCATGGACTTCAAATGCAAAGATGTCCTTGTATTCTTTCAACAGGTTGTGAAAGTCGTCACCAAGGTTTCTCAGAGCAGTCGTCCCTACTTTGACTGTTCGGTCAGGATGGGAGTCGTCTAATATCAGGTCCGCATGCTCACCAGCCGGCTGAGGGCGGAACTCATCCGGCCGGTCCTCTGCCAATGATTGCTATTTTCTTGCCTTTCTTGCGGACTCTGTCTGGGACGCCTTTCTTTTTCTGTCGCCTGTTTCTTGAACAGGCGCACTCTCCTTGACATTGTCAAGGTCTGTTTTTTCTCCACTTGACCCAGTGGCCATAACAGTGGGCTTGACATCCGAGAGATAGCACTCTCGGGCCATCCTCTGATCTCCCCTTAGGGAGCCGACTGTTCCATTATCCCTTTCAAACTTAAGCAGCATAAGTGACGGGATTATAACAGCCTTGGAATTATTCAGGGTTGGTCGACCCAGAATCATGTTGTAGGCCGAGAGTTCCTCTACCACTAGGAACCGGACTACCATGTGTCGTCCTTCCCCTTTTTCGCCCAGGCGAATGGGTAGATCCACTCGTCCCAGTGGGTGGACGACTCCTCCTCCAAAACCAATTAAAGGGTGAGAGGCCGGATGTATGCAGTCCGTCTGATATTTCAATTTTGACAGACATTTGCTGCTGATGAGATCTGAAGAGCTCCCGGTATCTCTGAGGATTCGGCCAACTCTCTGGTTGGCCACTTTACATTCAATAACGAGAGGGTCGTCATGCGGTCCCCTTATTCCTCCTAGATCCTCTTCAGTGATGACAATCTCAGGAAATGTATATTTGGACGGCCGTTCTTGGTGAACGGAATTTACATCTAACCGCCTTATATTATCTTTGTTGCCCCTAATAGTGGGGCCGCCTCCTGAGAAGCCGCCTGCAATGGTGTAGACGACTGCATCATCTGTATCGGTACTGTCGGCCTGTTGATTCTTTTTGGCCGACTGCTTTTTTGAGGAAGTATTCCCCGTAGATTTCTTGACATAAGTGTCAAGATCACCTTGATCAGCCAGGCGGTCCAGATACCGCATGAGACTGATGCAGTCATTGGTGTGATGTCCAATGTCATCATGATAAGCACAGATTTTTTCTTGGTTCCGATTGCTCGCAGAACCCTTCATGGGGAGCGGCTTCTCAATTGAGAGCCGTCCCTTTATTTCTTTTAGGATAAACTGGTTATCCTTGTTAAACACATACTTTGGGGAGTATGGTTTGAACTCTTTTTTCTTTTTCTGGGCCGGCTGTTTAGAGGAATCAGCCGCCCAGACCTCTTTTCTTTTTTCATCTTTGTTGGACGACTGTTTCTGTCGTCCTTCTCTGTTGTCGAACCTCTTCCCGTCCGACTGTTTCATCGTACACAGATCAGTCGCCTGTATATAGGCTTCTGCTTCAATCAAGGCCTCTTGAAGAGTCGCCACCCTTTTTCGAACTAAATCAAATTTGAAGGTAGACCCGTCTTTGAGACCTCTAAAAAAGTCAGTATAAGCTACCTCATCCGGTAACCCTTGAATCTGTATTCTCATCAGGTTGAACCGCCTGATGTAGGAACGAAGCCCCTCCTTTTCACCCTGCTGAATTGTTCCCAAATCAAGGGTCGTTTTCTTCGCAGGGATGTTCATAGCGAAGTTGGAGGCAAATAAGTAAGCAAGCGTCCTGAAGCTGTTTACACAACCAGTCGGCAGGTTGCCGAACCATTGCTGTGCAATTCCCTTGAGAGTCGCTGGGAAACACTTGCACCAGGTGGGATCATCCAACCCTTGAAGGTACATCAGGTTGGTGAATGCCATCAGATGGTCTTCTGGGTTAGTAGTGCCGTCATAGGCGCCTACTAGAACATTTTTTACTTTGGCCGGCTGAGCGGCTTCAGTAATTTCCTTGGAGAAGGCCGACGGCTGTTCACCAAGTCTAAGCAGCCGTAGCTGCCAGTCCATAGGTTGGACGTTTTTTGCTGCAGGTCCACCAAATGGAGGTGGCTGCATAAAATACTGTTGTTGCGGCACAAATGGCAAGTTGGGTACCGCCTGGGCACTATGAAAGCCGGACTGACGGGAGGTGCCGCCTGACTGACTCTCATGGTACGACTGAGTTGGCCTCATCGAGGCATTTCGCAAACTGTCCTGAAAATTTGAAGTAGAAGCCGACTCTGATAATCGGTCACTCTTCTTCTGCTCTAGCAGGTGCCGAGCATCTGTGAACGTTTGCTTTGACCCGTCCGCCTGAATATGACGAACCAGTTTCCTATTTCCCGTAGGATAACGGAGTTTTGTGAAATCAAGAGCAGATGGCTCCCGCTTCTTGGATTTAGGATGGGGAGTCATCTCTCGCCCTTGAACTGGCTTCCTCTTCAGTGAAGTGGAAGGTTTCTTGGCCGACTGCTCTTTGACTGAAGCAGGCGGTTTTTTGTTGATCAACTCTTGGATCTCTCCCTTGAAGTCCCTCATGAAGGTCATGAGTTCGTTCCTTGTGATGGGAGCAGACCCATCAGTCGGCTGTTGCCGAGCAAGCGGTGCGCCTGCTGGCTCGCTTCCTGTTTGAAGATACTCCCGTTCCCTCATTTCGGTATGACGGGTACGTCGGGCCCTTAGGGTCCCGTCTGGAGCTGTATGAGTTTCAACTTCAAATTCACTTTCGGTATCATGGTCCGACTGAACTTGAGGGTCGTCTAGGGGACACCTCTCTTCTGGAGTCGGTACAGACTTGGATGCCATCTCTGAAGTACTCTCCCCACAGACGGCGCCAAATGTTTCGGGGTTTTCTGATGTCCTGCGGGAGAGTTACAATTCCGAGACTGGAACCGGACGCCTGTACCTGCAAAATAACGGAGACTCCTGAGAGCTCCGCCTCCAACGGTCAAGTTAGTACCCGATTAAGGAGTAATCAATACAGAAATTAAAGTAATGAGATCTCTCTAGGTGAGAGTGCTTAGTGTTGGTAATCTGCGTTGTTAGCGAGATTAGCCGGTTGTTAATAACTCTGTTCTTCTCTGCTTGATCTCTTAATTATTCGGTCCCTTGATTAATGAGGATTAATCGAGTATTTATAGCCTTGAGAAGCGTGCAACTCTCTAGGTTTAAGGTAAACCTAGGGCTGATCGGGCCTCTAGACTGAATTGGGCCTTGATGGCCGGTTGTCCCATTTGGCATGGGTGGACACGTGGCGTGTCTAAAGTGGTCCGTAGAGGACGTATCTGTGATTGACACGTGGCAAGCTCCTGTTGGCCTTCGTGAAGGACACGTGGCGGAACCTGGTTGGTCCACTTGTCAGACGGTGATTGGTGGATAAAAATCCCCTAATCACATTTGACTTTCAATTGATTCAAAAAGTTTTGTTTGACTGCCATATGATTCAATCAGCCTCGTTGAATGCATTTGATAATCATTTGATTCAAAAAGCTTTGTTTGAATTCTTTGGACTTTTACTTGATTCAATTAGCTTTTTTGAAAGCATTTGACTTTCATATGATTTAATTAGCTTTGTTTGAATGTTTTTGACTTTCATTTGATGCAATTAGCTTTGTCTGAATGTGTTTGACTTTCGTTTGATTTAATTATCTTTTTTGAATGCATTTGACTTTCATTTGATTCAGATAGCATTGTTTGAATGTGTTTGACTTTCATTTGATTCAAATAGCTTTGTTTGAATGTGTTTGCCTTCTATTGGATTTAATTAGGTTTGTTTGAATGTGGTTGACTTTTAATTGATTCAATTTGATCTATTGAATGCATTTGACTTTCATTTGATTCAAAAAGATTTGTTTGAATGTGTTTGACTTTCATATGATTCAATTAGTATCGTTGAATGCATTTGACAATCATTTGATTCAAAAAGCTATGTTTGAATTTGTTTGACTTTCACTTGATTCAATTAGCTTTTTTGAACTCATTTGACTTTCTTTGGATTCAAAAAGCTTTGTTTGAATGTGTTTGAATTTCACTTGATTTAAATTAGCTTTGTTTTAATGTGGTTAACTTTCATTTGATTCAATTAGCTTTGTTTGAATGTGGTTGACTTTCATTTGATTCAATTAGGTTTGTTAGAATGCCATTGATTTTCGTTTGATTCAATAAGGTTTGTTAGAATGCCATTGACTTTCATTTGATTCAATTAGCTTTGTTGAATGCATATGACTTTCATTTGATTCAAAAAGCTTTGTTTGAATGTGTTTGACTTTCATTTGATTCAATTATCATCGTTGAACGCATTTGACAGTCATTTGATTCAAAAAACTTTGTTTGAATTACCTAGACTTTCACTTGATTCAATTAGCTTTTTTGAATGCATTTAACTTTCATTTGATTTAAAAAGCTTTGTTTAAATGTAATTGACTTTCACTTGATTTAATTACTTTTTTTTAATTGCATTTGACTTTCAGTTGATTCAAAAAGATTTGTTTGAATGTGCTTGACTTTCATATGATTCAATTAGCATCGTTGAACGGATTTTACAATCATTTGATTCAAAAAGCTTTGTTTGACTTTCACTTGATTAAAATCGCTATTTTGAATGCATTTGAATTTCATTTGATTGAAAAAGCTTTGTTTGAATGTGTTTGATTTTCATTTGATTAAATTAGCTTTGTTTGAATGTGATTGACTTTCATATGAATCAATTAGCTTTGTTTAATGCATTTGACTTTCATTTAATTAAAAAAGCTTTGTTTGAATGTGTTTGACTTTAATTTGATTCAAATGGCTTTGTTTGAATGATTTTGACTTTCACTTGATTTAAATACCTTTTTTGAACGCGTTTGACTTTCATCTGATTCAAATAGCATTTCTTGAATGTGTTTGACTTTTATTTGGTTCAAATAGCTTTGTTTAAATGTGTTTGACTTTCATTTGATTCAATTAGCTTTGCTTGAATGTGGTTAACTTTCAATTGAGTCAATTTGCTTTGTTGAATGCATTTGACTTTCATTTGATTGAAAAATTTTTGTTTCACTGTCATATGATTCAATTAGCCTCGTTGAATGCATATGACAATCATTTGATTCAAAAAGCTTTGTTTGAATTCTTTGGACTTTTACTTGATTCAATTAGCTTTTTTGAAAGCATTTGACTTTCATATGATTTAATTAGCTTTGTTTGAATGTTTTTGACTTTCATTTGATGCAATTAGCTTTGTCTGAATGTGTTTGACTTTCGTTTGATTTAATTATCTTTTTTGAATGCATTTGACTTTCATTTGATTCAGATAGCATTGTTTGAATGTGTTTGACTTTCATTTGATTCAAATAGCTTTGTTTTGAATGTGTTTGCCTTCCATTGGATTTAATTAGCTTTGTTTGAATGTGGTTGACTTTTAATTGATTCAATTTGATATGTTGAATGCATTTGACTTTCATTTGATTCAAAAAGATTTGTTTGAATGTGTTTGACTTTCATATGATTCAACTAGTATCGTTGAATGCATTTGACAATCATTTGATTCAAAAAGTTATGTTTGAATTTGTTTTGACTTTCACTTGATTCAATTAGCTTTTTTGAACTCATTTGACTTT